>NW_020680628.1:0-7341 GCF_002925995.2 Terrapene triunguis
GACTACATTTATTTCAGAAGCATTTTGGCTGTAGAGCAGTGTAATTGGTAGCTGATGAAACAGATAAGGATGGGTTTCAGCTTTGGGGCTGCCACAGAACAAACTTTTCTTTCTTTACATAAACTTTATTAAACTGAGTAGCAAACTGACTTATTTTACTTTAGCAGTAAACAGCTAATTTAATAAACAACACGAACAAATCATTCCCTCCCCCTCAAATCTAGGGCACTTTTTCAGTTGGTTTTTTTCTCAAACAAACAAATACATAAATGTGTTCGATTAGCACCACAATTCCAGGCTCAGCCAGTCTATGGCCCTAACATCTCTTTGTCTACAAGGTGTGCACACTGATGTAAGGCAGGAGTCTGAGACGTATATAGAAGATGTTTGATGGCCATGTTCTTCAAATGGTTCAACAAAGCACAAACAGTAAAAACAAGCAACAAAGTGAAACTAAAATTGTAAAATAAAAATAATAAAGACATAAGTAAAATTAATTGCTAAGCAACTTTCTGGACATTTGCTCATATGGGCTAGATTGTAGCCTGTCCTATGCACTAATAGAAGGGTGTAAAGGAGTGTAAGGTGCCTCATTTTCCCCTTGTGCCAGTATGCTGTTCCACCACTTTCAGTGTGAAGGGACTAGGAAGCTCCAGACAGCCACTTCATCCTTACTTGTGTCATGGTCTGACTTGGTTTCTGGAGGGATTGGAACACATAATGTTAAACTAATATAATACATAAATCCATATCTTTTATGGACATTATGCATAACTCAAAAAATGGAATTAGGTGAGCATTCTAATCCCTTGTTATGTTTTCTAGTAAGGATAACCCCTCCATAAAAGCCACATCAAAGTCATGCTCCTGAAAATAAAGAAATAAAGGGGGGGGGTGCATGTGTGTGTGCGCGCACATACAGACATGCCTGCAGATGTGCTCTCACATATGTAATCTTTTTCCTCTCAGAGCTCTGAATAAGCAGAGTCTCCCTCCCAGGCCACTCTCATAGTCAACTCAGCCTGCACCAGCCCGGTTTATTTAGTCAAAGGAAGGCAAGAAATGCTTTAAAAAAAAATAAAAGTCAAGCAGTTTTTAATCAGTCATGTTATTTTTCCTCAGCTCAACTTTATGCTGCACACAATCAGCTTCCTTTAGGCCCCTAATTTGCCATGGCTCACATTACATTGTTCTGACAGTTTAGAATGGAAAAATAAAAACCATACACAAGTTCAAAGTGCAGGCAAACTCCTGTCCTACCTGTTGATAAGCACTCACATCTACCCAACATGTGAAGATCCCCTTTCTGGAACCCTAAAACAAATGTAGCAATCTACAACAGGAAGACCCCCCGCCCCACGATCCACCTCTTATCTTAGTGGGTTTCCCTGAGAGAAAACAAATACCAAGCCCTCTTCCAACTCTATTTCATTAAGACTTTCTACAAACCTGCCTCTGTTGCTGGTGCCTTGATTGCTTCAATTATCTTTCACCCATGATTACAGAATTCATCCCTCCTTCTAGTGCTGCTGCCATGATTGAATTTTCAGTGTGGTAATACGTAATTTAGAGGTTTGTTGTACTAAATGGCATTTTATTTTTCCCATGTTTTATTACTAAGTGAACCCTCATTAAAATTGGTATTTTTATTCTTAGTCTATGTAATGCTGATGTGCACTTTAAGGGGGGAGAATGGCTGTGTATTACAGCACATCATGAGACCTTGGCCTAAAGTTTTAATACTTACATGATTATGGATGCCTCAGTTTTTGTGTGCCCAAACTGACACCATTTAGAGCTTGATTTCCAGAAAGTGCTGAGTGGCCACCCTCTCTAAACTAGGCCTCGTTAAGGTGTCTCAAGTTGGGCACCCAAAATCAAAGTCACTAGTCACTTTTGAAAATTTAGACTCTGACTTCTATTTCTCATTTTGCTATTGACTTGTTGAGCAAGCTTGGGCAAATCATTTAACTTCTCTGTGCTACAATTTTCCCATTTATAAAATGAGGATCATAGCACTTTCCTATTTTACAGAGGTGGTGTGAAAAGTAATTAGTGTTTGTAAAGCACTGAGAAAGCCTGGAATGGAAAGTGCAAAGCATTCTTATTTTTTCTGTTGTCCTTCTTAACAATAGGATGTGCAGAAGAACCAATTAAAATTCAATGTTTGCCAACCATGACCAGATGGTGACTATAGATACCTCCAGTTCTAAACAGTACCAAATAGATATGGGACAATGAGCTGTCACTTGGTGCTGACTTTTTAATGGCAGCCAGTGCAAATGTCATTATCTGACCCAATGTACTTCTCCCCATCAACCAATATTAACATTGCAAAACTTCACTGTATGATTATGGGCACATGGGAAAAATGAGAAGGACAAGGCCTCAATCTTGAACAGAGCTCTGTGCAGGAGAATCCCTGTGTGGAATTTACGGCAGGATCAATGCCTGGGAAAATACCCAATCCAGTTAGCCTACATAAAGGAGAAATTGCTCATTTTGAATTTCCAATCAGAAAATATTTGCATCTCTGATAACACATTTGTGTGTTGATTCTCCAAATTAATTCTTTTCTCTTATGCTTTCTACAATCTGGAAGGCCACTTAGGGCATGTCTACACTGCAAAGAAAAACCCTTGGTGCCAAGTCTCAGTGGAGACATACCCCAAGTGGCCTTCCATATTGTAGAAACCTACATAAGGCTGCAGATGCCTTGGAACTTTACTTTCCTCATCTTGTGTACAGGCTTCAGCAGTGCAAAAGGTTATTCTATTTTTGTTAAATCGAACCCTTAAAGAATAATATGGAGCTTTCAACCTGACCAGAATTGATCTGTGTATTGATATTGTTTTGCTTACTTAAAATTTATAATACAGCAAAGGGTAGTTTTTTTCCCATATGAGAGTTATGTGGACCAAATGCACTAACAATGTGATAAAAAGTTCAACCTTCACATTTAATGCATGCAGTACATTTTTGGTAACACCTTATCCTAAGTGTCCATTATCCAGTGCTTAACTAAAGCTAAATAAAAATGAAACATTTACAGAAATACATGTAAAATGTACATGAAAACTCAATGAATTCATTAGTTTGTGACACTTAAAATGTTAGCTATTTAAACATATATGTAGGGAGAGAGAGAGAAGCAGAAAAATTCAATTTAACATTTTCAAACATCAGTGAAACCATTTACTGTCACTTTAGAGACATTAAAAGACAGGACTTGGATGGAATTCAATTTTTTTTTTAAATACCAATAATCCACACAAAGTGCATTATCAAAGCATTTTTTATTTCCTTTCAAAATTAGCAATTGGGCTAGAATCTTAGTGGATATTGACTTCTGTTGCATGTTAGTAAATTACAACCCAGAATTTAGATTTTTAAAAGAATAGACCGGGTGTGTCGAGGGGGAGGAGGTTATTACTACCTTGAGATTCTCATGTTTAGAATTGAGAGTAAACCCAGCAAAACTAAGAATTTTGGTTGTCTTTTCTCTGTGATTGGAAAATACAGACTGAACATATAATGTCGTGGAAGCTCTATTTCCATTCTCATTTCTAACCTATAGCCTTTTCTCAATTACTGTTTCAATTAAATATGATGTACTCAAGATGGGTATTCAAATAAATGTAATATAATGAAATGCTCGGTTACTCATTAGGTTAAGCTCATTAGCATGAGATTAATGTAGTGATAAATAGATCGAACTGTCTTTAAGTGGTGACAAACCCAAACAGATAACTAAAAATACTCCAATTGCTAATTACATAGAAAGAAATTTCAATTTGGAAAGGTATTTAATGTGGTATGACAACTCTGCCTCATCTTTAGTTGAATAACTGCATTTCTCATTGATATTTTAAAATAAAATAAAAATAATGTTTCTTATAAAATATCATCACATCACCTGTAATTTATGGTGATGAAGTGTTTTCTGAAGTAAAACCTGTGTAATGAACCTATTGTCTGAATTGGGAGAAGAACACGGGATAGGGCATTATCTCTGCCTTTGTATATTGAGACAACAAAAATCCTGTCAATTACGGCTGGGGAGGACCGAAGAAAGGGCAGTGCCACCTGTGAGGCACCTCCACCCCACAGAAGCCTGTCCACAGGGGTTTGTAGGGATCAGGACACGTGGCAGGGGAGTGGATAGGGGCAAAGGTACCACATGTCCCCACATAAGCCCTGCGGTTAAAACCCTAAGCCCACATTACCTCTCCATCATGCTTGGAAACCCCTCCAGGGGAATTCTGAAAGCACTGGCTAGCATTGCAGTCCCTGGCAATATGATTCTGACTGAGCCATGCTATCATAAAGCCAGAGAAGAGAGTTGCAGGGGGCAGAGCCAATGCAGAACCATAGGACCTCTGTGTGAATGGCCCTGTCCTCTGTGAATGCCTTGGGAATAATCACCTGGTTGATGGGGGCAAACCCTCTGTTCATTCCACAGCTGGACGTAAACCTCACCCTCAGAGAGAACAATGCCAGCAAATGTTCCCCTGAGTTTCCAGTTTCCTGTGCAAGTACTTCACAATGCAGCGACACTCTGACCTGTGGTTGTTCTGTGTGAGTTTAGTCTCATCCCATTGCCCCCCGCCTCTTGAATGCCATTAACAATGCTAGCTTTGACCAACCATTTATCTGCTTCTCACCAAAGTGTCCCTGTTAGGAATGTCCTTCCTAACCCTATTCATATAGTGACAAGATTCAGGGTTTGGTGGTGGGGGAAAAAAGGGGAAAAACCTTAGACTGGGAGCTCCTTGGAGAAGGGATCATTTTCCTTGAGTGTTGGGAACATTCCTAACATGTAGTGGGTGCTACCATAAATAAATAATATATACTACTACAAATAATACTGATTTTTATATATGCATATTAATGTACATTCCCTTCTCCCCTCATCTGTCTTCTTAGATTAACAGTGACCATCTCTACCACTGTGTTTATATATCACCTGGCTCAATGGACCACTGCTCCCATTCCTGAGTTAGCCTCCAGGCACTATAATAATACAAGAACCAAAAATATTAAAAATCCTGGCTATACTCCCCATAGTACCCAACCAGCCTGCAGACACTGCAAGTCAGTAAACCATCCTGCCTGTGACTTCAGTTCTAGAATCTTCCACAAGAAATGGGATCCGGGGTGGAATGCACAACATGAAACAAGAAGCTTTTATTTGAATGTCTGCTTTCACTTTGAAATGTACTACTTTCAGTGGCAGCACTGAGAATTAACGGCCAAAACTGAGATTGCAGCAGCGACAGTGGTTCAGAGGTGAGTAGGATAAAAATAACATCCATCCTACTCATAAATAGATGGACATTTCCATTTTGATGGATATCTGCCTAGATTAAAAGTTATCTTGCCCACTTCTAACAATGAACTGCAACATGATCCCAACTAGCTTAAAAAATGTATTTAGATCGACTAACACTCTATTGTCTTTATTAAATGAAAACCATGAGAATGGTTCTGAGTGGCCAATAGCCAGATCTAAAGTCACATTTCTAGGAATTTGTCCAACAATCCCTGAGATGAAATACTCAGTTGCTTCATGAAGGAAGAAGGATAGTCTATCATTCTTCGCATTAAAAAATATTTACTGAACAATATTCAGCACATAATTCTTGGTCTGCAGCTCAGGTTGTTGTAAGGATTCAGTGTTCAAAATCAGAGCTCTATGACTGGTCACCTAAGTTACCCAGCATATTTCTTCTCCCTTATTATATTTTTTTGGACCCATGTTTCTTCAAACATTTGGACAAAATCATTTTAAAAGTCACTCTCTGTAAATATTCACCAATATCTACTTGAAGCTGACAGTTTCTGAGAGCATTTTGCTCAAGAGGCTTGCTAAACTGGCTTGAGCACTCCTTTGTTGCACCAAAGCTGTGCAAAAGGATTGTAGCTGTACCAAAATCAATGTTAAATCTTAGTTACACCTCTGCAACCCCATTTTCTCCAGAGAGATTGAATACATATATTTGAGGGGAGACACAGTACTTGTAATTAGAATATGGTTAATAATTCTGTTAGCCATGATGAGCTAGAAGAGAATCCAATTTACTCTCTCTGAGCTTTGTTGGCTCTGTAGGACTGATAGAAATAAAGAAAAGAAATACAACCATATTTTTATCACCAAAGTAAACATCTATAACTCTGAATACACAGAGAGAGCACATCTGTTGCCATACTTATATAGTCACTTTTCCTGAATAGAATTACACTTTAACACTGCCTCATTGGGTATATGCAGTGCAATACAGATCATTTATCTTATATTCATGGATACTGGGTAATAACATAAAATATTAAACAAATAAAAAACTTCTTTGGAAATGAGCACCGAGTTATATAGAACAGAAAGATAAATACTGAGGAAAAGCCAAGCCGATCAATAGTGAAGGCAATGAGTCAAAGTCTGTTCTCAGGTAAGTATGCTGAACTCCAACTGAAAGCAATGGAAGTTGTTCATTCTTATTTGATAGTGAACTTTGGCCATGAGTGTTAAATGCATTATGCAGAAAATAAAATAAAAAATCTCATTGCTATGACCATCATACAAGTTTCAGGGTGAAATTCTGACTCAACTGAAATCAATGGGAGTTTTGCCATTTATTTCAAAGGGGTCAGGATTTCAACCACTGACTAGAGTGGGGAGGTGTCTTGGAGTACTTCTGCATGTACTGCACCCATGAAGACAGCTGTCTCCAGGGCTGCAGATGACAGGAAAATGAAAGAGAAAACACATGTTCATGGCTGTACAGACTTTGTTCCAAGAATTGTATTTAGAAAGAGTCATCAAAGCAGCATCTCATCCAATTCTGTTGATGTCTGAATGTTCTGACTAAACTAAAACTAAGCTATATTATGTTAATTCCTTCATGCCAAAACAGGTTCTAACCCTCAACAAAACATTACTGTATACCCCACAGAATATCAAATATCCATTAATACAATCAATTAGGAGAGAGAAGTATTTTTTACTTCTGACTATTATCACCCATATCAATAAGAAAGACAGAGACAGTCACCTAAATACGCGAGGTTAGAATGTTATTATGTGATTGACATTTGTCAAGACTTTAACAGTGAATTAATTACAGTCACTGCAGTTATTATTTCTGAAACATGACAGACACTGGTGATTTTATTAGAAAATATGAGAAATATTTTCCTGGACTCAGGTAACATATTATCCCACATGGGAAAATGAACATTCAAAGTAAGAAGTAATTTCTTAGGGCACGGTTACACTAGAGAGTTTACAGTGGCACACCTGCATCAAGATCTCTAATGTAGCTGCTATAAGCTGATGGGAGAGAG
>NW_020680629.1:0-1438 GCF_002925995.2 Terrapene triunguis
GCCTCCCTAGACTCGCCTTGCCCATTTCTATTAACTGTGACATCCTATGTGTGTATCATTGCTACTATCCTGAGAATCCCTTCCACCACCGGGAGGCAAAAGGCCTTTTCCACCTGCTCCTCTCACCTCATTGTGGTTACAGTTTTCTATGGGACCATAATGACTGTGTATCTGCTACCAAATACCAATACACTGAAAGCCCTGAACAAAGTGTTCTCTGTCTTCTACACAGTCCTGACTCCCATGCTCAACCCTCTCATCTACAGCCTGCGAAATAAAGAGGTGAAGGAGGCCCTGAGAAAAATCATCAGTTAATATATGGTTTCAGAGTAGCAGCCGTGTTAGTCTGTATCCGCAAAAAGAACAGGAGTACTTGTGGCACCTTAGAGGCTAACAAATTTATTTGAGCATAAGCTTTCGTGGGCTACAGCCCACTTCTTCAGATGCATAGAATGGAATATATATTGATGAGATATATATACACATACAGAGAGCATGAATAGGTGGGAGTTGTCTTACCAACTCTGATAGGCCAATAAAGTAAGAGAAATAAAAATAGAGACTGGGAATGTACTCCTGTTCTTTTTGCAGTTAATATATGTTGCTCAAATGAATTCAGATGGAGTCACTGATCTGTGAAGGAATCTATCTGGCTTAATGAGCAAGAAAGTTTACATCTAGTAGGGCCCTATCTCATGCCAATGGGAACTGCTTTGGGAAATGTGAGAACATACTACGTTTTGGGTTGATGACATTCTCATTCATGGCTAAAGCTGATACTTGCTACTGCCTTAATTGGAAACCTGACTGTCTTGCGCTCTACACTCCACATGGTGACATTTGAGATTTCAGATATGTGTTTCATTTATTTCTCTGTTCTCTCTGATTTTGGAAAATGCCACATTCTACTTGGCACTGGCCTCAGATCCCTCTGGGTCGAATTAGTTGGTTCAAATATTTTCTCTCTCCTTGATGTCCTGGATTCCCAAAAGCTCCATAACTTTATATCTGGGAAGATTGTACTGTGTGTCATCTTGCAATGGGTAGAAGGAGTGTAAGTGTGTGCCTATACTTCAATGTTAGCCTAGGGTCTGTGGAACTTGAACCCGTAGTCTCAGTGAGTGTAAACCTAGGCTTGAGTGTCCACACTGACTATTAAGCCTTGGTTTAGAATTTCTGGACCCGGGCCTCACACCAGTACTCAGGCATCTACGCTGCACTACGCAGACCTAAGTCAAACCAGGCTGTGCTAGGTCTTCAGCTGGCTAAAGAGAGAGCCTCACCACCCCCCAGGATACGTGAAAGAAACTGGAACAAAGGACAGTGACTGCAAGGGGCATTAGTGATTGCTGGACCCAGGCTAAAAGGAGATTAGTCTGTAAAAGGGAGCGTTCTGGAACTGGTGAGGATCTTATCTGTATTCAGTTTGATTAGACAT
>NW_020680630.1:0-1177 GCF_002925995.2 Terrapene triunguis
AATAGCACAATGACCTGCATCTGCACAATAACAAAGCAAAATGATGAAGTGATCAAAGTAATTCAGGGAATCCCAGCAGCAGATAAGAGAAACTGGTGAACTGCTGTGAGACTTTATGCAGCCAGATGCACTGATAAGGGATTCTTTGGTTCTGTCAAGGATTTCACTGAATGACGTATCAGGGGGTAGCCGTGTTAGTCTGGATCTGTAAAAAGCGACAGAGAGTCCTGTGGCACCTTATAGACTAACAGACGGATTGCAGCATAAGCTTTCATGGGTGAATGCCCACTTCATCATCTCACAAAGTGGGTATTCACCCACGAAACCTTATGCTCCAATATCACTGAATCAAGTCTCCTACAGCACCCCCATCTCTGCTCCTCCTCCTGCCTGTGTGTGTTTTCCCAGAGCTGCTGCAGAGACTGACCCGCACCCAGGCTCTCGCTCCTATTAGCGCTCGCAGGGGCCAGTCCAGCTACGGGAGAGTGAGCGCCCCTGGGAGCAGGGAAGTGACCAAGTCTCCCTGCCGGAGGATGGGGGGAGGGGGAAGAAAGGGAAAGAGAAGAGACCAAAAGGGGATAAGGAGAAATGTGTGGAAAGCAGCACCCAGCTCTTTTCTCCTGCATCACCCCTGAGTAGATTGCACCTGAGCTCTGGGTAAATATCCCCCAGTGTCCAGGGTCTCCCAGATCCCCCTGCCTCCGCAGGGAATGCACGTAGGGGTCTCCTTCCTGCCAGGCATGATTACAAGCAGCTGTAGGTGTCACCCTTATGCCAGGATTTGAGAAAGACAGCAAAGCTTGGGAACATGCATCTGTATTTACAGTCCAGTGTGACAATCCCTGCCCTAAGAGGTGTTTGTTCTCTACTCCTGCTGGATGGGCACAGAATGGGGCAGCAAAAGGCTTGTGTCAGTTTTTGGTGCTGCACATTCCTTAACTTAGGACAGTATGAAATGAAGAAAATGGAGATTGAATTAAAGGGAAATATACAAATAAAAGTTCCAGCCCCTGTTGCTTATTGAAAGAAATGACTCAATAGCCCAGTTACATGTTTTATTAACACAAACAAATAAATCCAAGAGCACACATCACTAAGGCTAAATGACTATAGACACCACTCAGCTAAGGGTTAAACAATACAGTGACAAAGTTCAGGTCAAATCAGTAACTCAATG
>NW_020680631.1:0-1078 GCF_002925995.2 Terrapene triunguis
GTTGTACTAATGCAACGCTATGGAATCTACTGGAGTTTATTCTCTGTGTGGCCCCCTCTCCTCTTCCCTGTCCATGCACATTCATAAAGTCACAGAGTCATAGAGTTCAAGGCCAGAAGGCATGACCAGATCATCCAGTCTGACCTGCTGTACGCCAACACCATCCGACACCCGCACAACAAACCCAACAACTGAAATTAGACTGAAGTGTCACAGCACTCAGGAGACTATACGGTTCTGTGCACCCGACAGAGAATAGGAGAGACCGAGGGGCACCAGTGCCCAAAGCCCCCGCAATGGCAGGGAAATGATTGAGATACACACAGAAAATCCTGGCAAGTGACTCACACCTCACGCTACAGGGGAAAGCGACCCCCCCCCCCAAGTTCCCTGCCAATCTGACCAGGAGGGAAATTCCTTCCTTACCCCGACATGGTGATCATTAGACCCTGATCATGTGGGCAAGAACCAGCCATCCAAGCATCCGAGAGAGAGAGAGAGAGAGAGAGAGAATGTCTCAGTGCCATCTCAGAGCTCTGGCACATCCACCCAATGTTCCAACTCCAGCCAGGGCTGCCTGATGCTTCAGAGATTTAAAAAAAAGCCCTCCCAGAATACACTGGGTCGGGGGGAGGAATCCCTTTCTGACCCCTGCCAGTGGCCAGATGAAACCCTGAAGCATAAGCATTTAGGAGCATAAGACATATGCCGCAAGTGAGCCCCAGGGCTTCTGAGCCCTGCCCCCCACCATCGCAAGCAGCCACGTCATACAATCCCACTAAGTCATGTGTCCAGCTCTCTCTTCAAACTAATTCAGTTATTTGCCCCCCACAACTCCTAATGGGAGGATGCTCCAGAGACTTGTCCCATTCGTGGTTAGAAACCTCCCTGTAATTTCTAGCCAATCTCTCCATCTCTCACAGTCCTGAATGTACATGTGAGCCAGGCTAACACAGTCTGGCTCCTTGTTCCCCTCCAGTGGTTAGGCCTCATATGGTGGTTTATAAGACCATGGGCCCAGTCCCCAGCTTGTGGTAATGGACATACAGCTCCATTGGAGGCAGTAGGACAGATCCAC
>NW_020680632.1:0-1687 GCF_002925995.2 Terrapene triunguis
AGAACATTGATTCTCTTTTTCCTTTCAGGATGTGAAAAGCACATTGAGCAGGTGTGTTTCCCACTTTCATTGCTCTTATATGGTTGGTGGTGGTTCTGGGATGATGTGTGTACAGAGCAGCTGAGTGATGATGGGACGTTTTCTTCATAGGAGTAAGAATGTGAAACTCCAGGAACCAGAAGCTGTTTCTACTCACCTGAAGAACATATATAAAATTTCCCTTGACATGAGGGAAGCACTAAAGAGATTCATAGGTGAGTGGATTCTACTGGGACATTCAGCTGTATTGTGCCTGGGGATCTGGACAGAGCCTGGGACCCCAGGACACGCATGCACCCAGTTGACAGGCTTGGAGCTGTGTGATAGCTGGAGGCTGATGCGCCGAGTGCTGGGCAGTTTGCCTGCTACTTACAGCCACCTGCTGGTACTTGCCCAAGTATCTGACCAGGCCCCATCACTCTGACATCCTGACCCCTCCATGGCTGAGTTAATGGATGTCCCTGAGCCAGGTGCTGTGAGGCCTGGACTGGGCCCATTGTGCTGGGTGCTGCACAGACTGGTAACAGATGACGTGTCTGTGCCTCTCTCCTCTTGGGACACGTGAGGGCTGCGTTGTGTGGCCACCATTCAGCACTGCCCCCGCCCCCATTAGCCAAGGCTGGCCGAACTTTCTGAGCTGGAGGAGGGGCCGGTCTGGCTGCTGTGGTCTGACCTGGGCCATGTTTTACTGGGTAACAAGCTGAATCCTACGGGCCCCTCGTCTGCTCTGAGCACAGCCCAGTGTGAGGTTGGGTCAGTGGTTTGCTGCTCAGTGAGTGAGACTCACTCACAAGAGTGTGACCCTGTCACAATGTCTGAGCCGCGTGAGCTGCCCCCATCCAAACCCCTCCCCACAACCCCAGCGCGGAGACTGGCGGCAATGGCAGAAACCTGACAGCGAGGAGGGACAGAGAAGAAACTAAGGCAGAGGAGAGGGGGACTGGGAAGGCTCAGTGAGCTCGGTCCATGATTGTTGAACTGGCCCTTTCATCTTACCCCCGCCGCTCCTCTCTTCCCACCCACCCCCATCAGGGGGCAGTCGAAGGGGCCAAGCTGGGTGTGTCTGTCCCGGCCGATGGAGGCTGCACAGTCAGTGCCGGCTGCAGGGCCAGGATCTCAGGGCTCCGGGGAGCAGGAACCCCAGGCTGTGGGGGAAGCAGCTTCCTCTCTGTGACTGGCTGGAGCCAGCACATCCCTGCTCCCCTCCCCGTTCACTGCCCCCAGCCCAGCCCAGTCTGTGCCCACTGGGCCCTGAACATGGCTGGGCTCTGGGACATTCCACACCCCGACCCCTGAGCCTGTCGGGATCCTGAGCCAGTCACCTCAGTGCGTCATTCTAGGGGATCACCAGCCCCTAGGGAGCCTCCTGTCACCCCCCCGGAAGCCTCTTCCTGGGCTGGGTCTCAGGCCCTGAGTCACTCGCTGGCTGCTCCAGGCTGGCCAGGCCCAGGGTCTCCAGCAGGGCCGTTTGTGCTGGCACTGCGCTCGCTGCCAGAGCTCCCAGCCCCTGACCCAGCCCGGCCTGTTGTCCCAGCACTGACCCCTCCCCTGCGGGTGGGGACGCTGCTGCTCTCAATGGCTGAGCCCCTCTCTCTGCCGCTGCCTCTGCTGCTGCGCTCGCAGGCTCAGCACGTGCCAGGGCCAATGC
>NW_020680633.1:0-5223 GCF_002925995.2 Terrapene triunguis
AATGGACAGTTCCCAACCAATACTATCTATACACACTTAGTGCTCCAAGAGGACTAATTCCCTAAAGCTGAGGGAAATTGTTAGCAAAACTGATTGGGAGGAAAAATTTAGACAGAAAAATATGAATGAATATTGGTAATTGTTTGATAACATTTTATTAGATATCAGAAAACTCACGATTCCAGAGTCAACAAAGTGAACAACTTTGGGTAAAAACTCAGTTTAGTGCTAAAGTGAAGGCAACAATTAGAGGGAGGGAAGCAATATGTAACAAAGAGGAAAACGGGAAAAGAACTAGCCAACAATAGAAATCAGAAGTTAAGAAAATTGATAAGAAACGTTAAGACACCAGGGAAAAAGTCATGTTTTGCAGGGCTATGGATCACAAAAAGGAGTTTATTAAATATATTAAGAAGAAGATAAATCCTCGAAAAGATTTATGTCAATTCCTGTGTTAAATGTAAAATATTGAAATATAAAAGGAAAGTTTTTTTTATAAAAGAATTGACAAGGTTAAGAAACAATGGAAAAGCGGGTATGGGATTAGTTAAAAGAAGTCTTGATATGTAAGTAATGCCATTCACCAACAGGGTTTATGCAAAAGAGATCTTGTCAAATAATCCTGATTTCATCCTTTTGTTAGAGTACACATTGGTTGAGCCAGGGTACACATTTCGTGAATCAAGGGAAGCACGCAGATGTAACGAACCTTGATTTCTCAGAGGCATTTGATTTAGTAGTGGAAAATACTGAGTTGGTGAGTTGGAGCAGGGGAAGGATTTGACCTCTTCACATGGGATTGGTGAAATAAACTGCATCCAGTTCGGAGGTCCGCATTTGAAAAAAGATGTTGAAAACTTGGAGAGGGTGCAGGAAAGAGCCACAAAAAATGTTGGAGGATAGAGAAAAAGACGGATCGTTAAACTGGAAGGTATAGAGCTCTTAACTTATCAAAAAGATTATTGAGTGGAGACTTCCATGTGCAGAAAATCATGTATAATAATGAGCTCTTAAATCTACCAGACAAAGGCTGAGGGAGACCGAAGGGCTGGAAGCTGAAGCCAGGTAAATTTGAGCTTGAAATTAAGGCCAAATATTTAGCACTGATGATGATTAACCATTGGGACACACTGAGAAGGGAAGTGTTGGATTCTCGATTTCCCCATGTTGGCAGATCCAGACTGGATGTTTTTCTTGAAGATCTGCTTGATGGGTTGTTTACACTTAAAATGCTACAGCGGTGCTGCCATAGTGCTTCACTATAGACACTACTTACACAGACGGAAGGGTTCTCCCCTCAGCACAGGTAATGCCCGAGAGGTGGTAGCCAGGTCGATGGAAGAATTCATCTCATGCTGTCTACACCAGGACACAGATTATCCAACAAGTTCTTGGAATGTCTTGGAGACAATTTTTTTCCCCAGAAGCTGGAGAAACCGACTTGGAGACAGGTTGTTCTAAACTTGATTTTGACATATAAGGAGGAAGTGGTTGAGAATTTGAAAACCGAAGGCAACTTGGGGGAAAGTGATCATGAAATGATAGAGTTTATGATTCTAAGGAATGGTAGGAGGGAGAACAGCAAAATAAAGACAATGGATTTCAAGAAGGCAGACTTGAGCAAAGTCAGTGAGTAGGTAGGCAAGATCTCATGGGAAGCAAGTCTAAGGGGAAAAACAATAGAAGACAGCTGGTAGTTTTTCAGAGAGACATCATTAAGGACACAATAACAAACTATCCCCCTGCGTAGGAAAGATAGGAAGTATGGCAAGAGACTGCAATGAGTTAACCAGGGGATCTTGAATGATCTAAAAATCAAAAAAGGATCCTACAAAAAGTGGAAATAAGGTCACGTTACAAAGGAGAAATATAAGCAAATAATACATGTATATAGGGGAAAATTAGAAAGGCCAAAGCACAAAAGATCAAAATAACTAGAGACAAAAGGGTAACAAGAAAACATTCTACAAATACCTTGGAAGTAAGTGGAAGACCAAGGACAGGGCAGGTCCGTTACTAAACAATAAGAAAAAATGTGGAAATGGCAGAGTAGTTCAATGACTTATTTGTTTCAGTTTTCACCAAGACAGTTCGTGGTGTTTGGACATGTAGCATAGAGAATGCCAGTGAAGATGGGGTAGGTTCAGATGCTAAAATAGGGAACGAACAAGTTATTTGGACAAGTTAGATATCTTGAAGTCACCAGGCCTGAAGAAATGTATCCTAGAATAGTCTGAGGGAACTAACTGAGGAAATATCTGAGCCATTAGCTATTATCTTTGAAAAGTCATGGGAGACAGGCAGATTCCGGAAGACTGGAAAAGAGCACACATAGTGCCTATCTATAAAAAGGGAAATAAGAGAAACCCAGGCAATTTTCGACCAGTCAGCTTAACTTCTGTACCAGGTAAGATAATGTAGCAATTTATGAAGAAATCAATTTGCAAACATCTAGAAGATAATGAAGTGATAGTCAGCATGGATTTCTCAAGAACAAAACATGTCAAACCAACCTCATAGCTTTCTTTGACAGGGTAACAAGGGTAACCTTGGGGCTGGAGGCCATCACGCAGAATGCACAGGGGTGCACAGAAAAGAGTGACATTTTGGCCAGTGATTCTTTAGCAAACTCATCACTTATGGCAAGGGCCCTGGGATGTTTCATGATTGTGCGGAGCGGAAAGGATCAAAGACTTACTCTCTATCCCACCACACCCATGTTGCAGAAGGATTGTGGATCGGGTGAGCTTCTCATCAAGAGATGTGTACCTGTGAATTATGAGATGGAAGTGTCCTCCCTAGGAATCCCCCTCAGGTATCTGTGACCTATACCTCTCTGAACCCAGCATCTGCAGCATCATCCGACACCGAGAGCCGACACAGTGTGCGCAGTTTATAATATAGCTCTGTGTATTCCCAGTGGGGTTCACTCAGCCTCCAGAGGACAAGGGAGCATCTGAATGTAAACAGACCGGAGACAAGCATGTCTCCACTTCTGTGCTAATTATCCAGCTTAAGAAGTAAACAGTAATTAAGGAACCTTCCCAAAGGGAGATGAGAACTCTTGGGCTCTGTGCTGAGTCAGAGAGGAATTGGCTGCTCTGTACGTTTGTGTGCATGTATTTAAAAATTATAGATGATGAGAAAGAAAATTAGCAATAAAGCCTAATTCTCAGGATAGATGTGTAGATAGTAGACAGAGAGATCTGAGGTAAGTTGACTAAGGGCTGGTCCACACTAACCCCCCAGTTCGAACTAAGATATGCAACTTCAGCTACGTGAATAACGTAGCTGAAGTCGAACTACCTTAGTTCGAACTACAAGGTACTTACCGCGGGTCCACATGCGGCAGGCAGGCTCCCCCATCGACTCTGATGACTCCTCTCGCGGAGCAGGAGTACCGGCGTCGACGGCGAGCACTTCCGGGATCAATTTATTGCGTCTAGACAAGATGCGATAAATCGATCCCAGAAGATCGATTGCTTACCGCCGAACCCGGAGGTTAGTATAGACGTACCCTACGAGGAGACACAAGCACTTACAGCAAACACATGGGCTGTCACTAAGGGATCAGAGATCAGTACTTCTCATCAGTAACTATCATCATACTGTGTAGCACCTTTCATTGACGGATCTTCAAAACATGCAGCAAAGAAAAGTCACTATGAACCATCCCCATTTCACCAATAGGTAAACTGAGGCACAGGGAGACATGACTTGTCAAAGGTCACACAGAGACTGACTGACAGAACCCAAGTGTCCTGACTTCCCTTCCATAACCACGGTCTCTGTGTCTGTAAGTGACCACATGACAACAGGGAAATGGACTTACGGTCTTGCAGGGCCTGTTCACTGGGGCAGGGGGCGGGGGGGAAGGAATTCCCTGGAGTGCAACCTGGAACTGGGGACCGCCGAGCCCTCTGGCATACCAATCTGGCCCCCTCTCACAGTGTGAGGCTGTGACAAGCTGCAATCCTCTCAGGTTCTGCACTTACACAGCTATACACAGACAGGGACACACCCAACTGCAGTTACATGAATGATTTCACAAGCCATCCATGAAACAACAATAGAGAGGTTCCAGCCAGTTCCCAACCGTTCCCCAGCCTAGAACCCAAGAGCTGTACCATCTTGTCCTGTCCAAAAGCCTGACCAGTATACGTTTATTTCCCAGTCTGCCCCCCCTCAATGTGGAGACGACAATACATCAGCCTGAGCAGATTTCGCTTTTAAGTTTCAAGCAACATTCTGTAGTAAGGTAAACAATATAAAACAGATTTATTAATTACAGAAAGATCGATTGTTTAAGAGATTATAACTAATAGTGTAAAGAACAAAATTGAAATCTGAGAAATAAACAACATCACAATCTAAGTGCTATATACTAGACTGATTTTGAATCAAACAGTGTCTCACCCTGATGGTTCAAACAATCCACCAATCTTCCACACACAGGCTAGAAACCTCTTCAGCCTGGGACCACAGCCTCAGTTCAGTCCCAGTTTCTAATGTCTTTGGTGTTGAGTTGTGGGGGAGTGAGGCCAAGTGATGATGTCGCTTCCACATTTCATAGCTTCTGCCATGTAGAGGGAGCTTCATTTTTCCAAGAAAAAGCCCCCAGCACAGGAAAAGAACAGCCTCAAGATGGAGACCAGTATCACATCATAATCATATCGCCAAGGTAAATATGGGGTGCCAGGATGTTGATTTGGGGCACAGAATGTCACCTCTCCCCTTAGTTTACTGCAGGAGTGTGTAATGGGTTGGATCACAGAACCCCCCTTGGGAGCTGCCACCTGATGTCCCAAGGCTACTTCTGCTCCTGCTTTCCCTGCCAGCTCAGGACCCCAGCACCCCATCTTGGTGAGCCAGACACGCCCGTCTGCTTCAACACAGACCCAGGGTCTGAATTACTTGCCCCAAAGCTGCAGACTTAACTGAAAGCAGCTAACAGAAGTGTTCCTGTCTTTAACACTCAGATGCCCAACTCCCAATGGGGTCTAAACCCAAATAAATCCATTTTACCCTGTATAAAGCTTATACAGAGTAAACTCATAAATTGTTCTCCCTCTATAACACTAACAGAGAGATATGCACAACTGTTTGCCCAGGTATTAATACATACTCTGGGTTAATGAATAAGTAAAAAGTGATTTTATTAAATACAGAAAGTAGAATTTAAGTGGTTCCAAGTAGTGACAGACAGAACAAAGTGAATTACCA
>NW_020680634.1:0-6675 GCF_002925995.2 Terrapene triunguis
AAACCCCTTATTCCCAGTCCCACCCCAGCCAGAGCACTCACCCCCCCACACACCCCAACCCTCTGCCCCAGCGCTGATCCCCCTCCTGCACCCCAAACCCCTCATCCTCAGTCCCACCCAGAGCCCTCACCCCCAGCCAAAATAATCCACACCCCTAAGCAACATAAATTATACTGACCTAAGTACTAGTGTAAGACAGCGCTACATTGGCGGGAGAGCTTCTCCTACTGACAATGCTACTCCCTCTCACGGGAGGTGGAGTAATTGAACCAACGAGAGAACTCTCTCCCATCAACGTACAGCGTCTCCACCAGAAGTGCTACAGCAGCACAGCTGCACTGGTACAGCTGCACCACTGTAGCACTTCTTGTGTAGATGTAGCTATAGAGAGCTCATTAAGAGCATTATGGTCTTGTGATTTAGACACAGGTATGAGACTTAGGAAATCTGAATTATGTTCCTGGCTCTGCCACAAACTTCCTGTGTGACCTTGGGCAAGTCATTTACCTTCTTTGTGCCTCACTTGCCCATCTGTAAACAGGATAATAATATTTCTTCTTCCCCCTGCCCCCCGCCCTCCCAGGAGACCCTTGGCCAGGTTCGGGTGTCTGGAAGGTCACCACAAGGGGTCGCTGTTCCAGCCACACTACTACAATTATACGTGTGTGTGTACAAATACAGAGAAATAACTTTTTCAAAGCTAAAATGGAGATTTTTGTTTACAAAAACCAAACAAACCCTGATCAGAAATGTTTTCATAAATCTATCATCAAAGCTAAATGAAAACAATTTTTAGTTTGAATTTAATTATTCTCTTTCAATGTTTGCATCCTTTCCATTGCAGCATTCCAGGGTGTTTCTGGGGCAGCACAGCTCCATGCTGCCCTGTACTCAGGGCTGATTGTATAAACACAATCTAGCCTTAAATGTGTTCAGAATAAACTGCTTCTGTATGTGTTTTGTGTTCTCAGATTACAATGGGCACTGAACCAACAATCTGTATCTATCTTTCAAGGAAACTCTATGGACTCTTGGAAAAGGACAGATTCTTATCTCAGTTAGGTGTGTGAATCTAAAATAACTTCATTGACCTTAGTGGAGTGACTCCAGTTTATACCAGTATAAATGAGAGCAGAATCTGGCCTTGCAATTTTAGTCCTGCTGAGGCAATTTATAGCACTGGGTACTTATCTCTTCAATTTTACCCTCCCCTATTTCCACACACAAAAAGCTCTGTGTGAACCTACAGACAGAAGAGAGAACAATACACCAAGCGTAGTCTCCCGTAATACTAACTAAAAAGTAGAGTAGATGCTGGGGTTTGGTCAGTGCTTTGACTTCAGTAGACACATACAATAATAATATGCTTCCCACGTGTAACTGGAGTAGGGATTATTCATAAACTTGAGAATTCTGCAACCAGCGAGAGAGGAAGGATAATTCAGTGGTTAGGCTGTTAGCCTGGGATTTGGGAGATTGGTGATCAATTCCCTTCTCTGCTGCAGACTACACATGGGACCCTGAGTGAGTTACTCAAGTCTCTCTGTACCTCAATTCCGCAACTGTGGCAAATGGGGATAATAGAACTTCCCTACCTCACAGAGGTACTGTGCGGAAAGCTACTTTAAAGATTGTGAGATGCTACAGTGATGGGGGGCCATCAAAGTACTTGGATATATAGAAATCCCATGTTCACTGGCTCGGTGCAAATTATGAATCTTGCTTCTGAACCTATAAAGTCGTTAAAACGAGTCTAAGGTGATGGTCAAAACTCCCAGAGATCTACTAGGTCCTAATCTTGCAGGCAGAACTCATGAATTTTACCCCAAGGACTACAGGATCAGATTGTAGTGGATTTGGCTGCAGAAGACTTGAATTCCCACTTGGTAACTGGAAGGAGCGCAATGTAACCAAAATCTTCTGAGAGAAGGCATGTGTCTTGTGAACAGTACAAGCGGGTCTGGTGCCCTCACTGCATCGCATACTTAAAGCGATTCCAGTTGGGATGGGCATGTTCCACCACAGTCAGCTGAACATCCGAATGTAGAGGCTGACAGCTGTAATAGCATCATTTAAATGCCCCTTAAAAATTCTGTCCAGCTGAACAATGCAGCAAGTGACGTTTCATGTCAAGATTAAAGAATTTCAATTCCTTAGTCCTATTGATTTCCACTCCTTTCTAGTTCCTTTGATCTTCCCAGTTCCTGCAGTGAACTGGACAAGTGAATGTGGTTCAAGGCTTGCTCACGCCTCATGTTCTAAACAACAATAACAATTATATGTTAAAATTATAGTATAAGTGATGTGCTGGGTCTAGGATTATACTAATCATCATGATATCGGCTAATACTTAATCTTTTTTATAGTGATTTACAACTCCAAAGCCCCTTAAAGACATCATTACCTAACTAATCCTCGCATCACCCCCATTAGTCAACTATGTATTATTCTTCTCATGAAATTGTTGAACTGAAGACTCTTTTAAACTAAGCATTTAGTATTGGTACCAATTAGTGTACCTGTAATCTAGCCATGTTACTGCATAGCCAGTCCTTGGAACACACTTGTCAATAGTCAAGAGGAAGCCCGACTGTTTAGGATGCAGGTGTTTGAAGCCTGTTTGCACAGTCTTTACCTGTTATGTGTGTACATAAGGACTGCGGCATTTAAATATACATTTTACTATTGCCTTCATTATCAGAATAGCTGGACACCTCACATATGTTAATGAATTGCTTATCACAACACTCCTCTGAGGTGTGTGTGGCAACATTGTATGTAAAGTTATAAGATTCCACTGTATGGCAGTGTTAACGTATGTTCCAAACTTTCTCAAACCAAGGAATGTGTGCTCTGCTTAATTTGCATCAAGCAGGAAGGGAACCAAAGGAAACTCAAACAGATGAAGAAAAAGCAGCAGGAAACATCCTTCCCTAGAGACTTTTTGTCTCCCGGTACCCAGCTGGAAATGTTTTTCAAAATGGAGACTGAAATTATAAATGGAGGGACAAACACCTCAAGGCCCCCCACCCCATCCTCCTGTCCTTTGATTCACTGCGCCTGAAGGGACAAAGTAAGAAGCTGTTGGACTAGAGAAGGGCTCCTGATCTAAGAAGTTCAGTCAGTAAGACTGCTGAGAGCATGTGGTGAGAAAACCTTGCTTTGGGCTGTAGCCCACGAAAGCTTATGCTCTAATAAATTTGTTAGTCTCTAAGGTGCCACAAGTACTCCTGTTCTTTTTGCGGATACAGACTAACACGGCTGTTACTCTGAAACCCATAGTTTAAGTTAGACACCGGTTGCATTTTATCTTTAGTTTTCTTGTAACCATTTCTGACTCTGATGCCTTATTACTTGTGCTCACTTAAAATCTCTATGTAGTTAATAAACTTGTTTTATCTAATCCAGTGTGTTTAAATTGAAGTGCTTGGGAAACTCCATTTGGGGTGGTAAGATGTGTGCATGTTATTTCTATTACAAAAATAACAGACTTTTATATAAATGGGTATTTTCCAGGAGAGGGCTGGGACATACATTTCTGGCGGGGAAATCTAAGACTGGGAGTGTGTTGGGGGTCACCCTGCACTATAACCCAGGCTGGTGAGAGCCAGAGTGTAACCAGGCTGGCAGGCTGCAGTTACACACAAACACTCAGGGTGTGGTTTGCATGCTGGAAGGGTGTTTGTGAGCGGCCCATGTGGGAACTCCTTCAGCAAGGCAGTGTAAGGCACCCAAGCTTGCAGTGCAAGGGTGGCACAGATGCTCATTAGTCTAGACTGTACCCAGGTATGTCCCTTCCTTTAAGCTAAATACAACAGAAAAACAAAGCATTGTGTGTCTCTTAGTTCATTATTAAAGCATAATCAATCATGAAGTAAAACACTAGAGAAAATCCTATTTCTTGTTGTTGTTTTTTAGTCCCAGACAGAGGAGCAGATGACAAGGCATTAGCAAAAATATATAGATGATGGTGTAGGATTTCCCCCTAGGAAAGGACATTTATCCCATGCCTACAGCCCTACCAAATTCACGGTCCATTTTGGTCAATTTCACAGTCAAACGATTTTGAAAATCATAAATTTCATGATTTCAGCTATTTAAATCTGAAATTTTACACTGTGGTAATGGTAGGGATCCTGATTCAAAAAGGAGTTGGTGGTGATGGTGGGGGTTACGGTACTGCTCCCCTTACTTCTGCGCTGCTACTGAGGGTCGTGCTGCCTTCAGAGATGGGCAGCTGGAGAGCAGCGGCTGCTGGCTGGGATCCCAGCTCTGAAGGCAGAGCTGCCACGGTATGGTATTGCCACCCTTACTTCTGCACTTCAGCCTGCAAAATTAGGCCCTCAGTCAGCAGCCGCCACCCTTCGGCCACCCCACTCTGAAGGGGAAGCAGGTGCTAATTGGGGAGGACTTGTGGATGGAAGCTACAGATGGGGGAAGAGAAGCTTCCCATCAACCCACTGCCCAAACCCTTCTGCAATGGATATAACCACGTACTGACATTTTTCCAGTTTTTTTGCTTTAAGAATCTGACCATCCTGTTAGTGGTATGTTATGGAGTGTGCTGCTGGCCCCTGCACTGCCTGTAGCTAGGTGTTCCCTGCCTCAGTTTCCCCCAATGTGCCATCAATAAGTTCAATGAGGCTTTACATAAGGAACAGAACCCTTTCTGAGGGGTCTAGTTTATTAATCAGTGTCCCAACGAGAATACAAGCACACCTTCACCTAGTGTCTTAGCTGGGAGTCAGTCAGTTTATCTGTTCCCACCTGAGTCCACCTCTTCCCTCTACCTGGGTTCTTTATCAGCAGAGTTTTCTTGACTCTGCACTCTTCCCTGGAGTCAGGCCTCTTGCTGCTACCTCGGTAGAATCCTTCCCTGGAGCCAGAGTTGGTAGAGATCTGTCAATTGAATCCCTTCTCTGGGACAGCACGTAGTTCTTGATGGGCTGTGCTTCTCGCCACTGTTTGGGAGAACCTTTTGCTGGGAATAGGCCTTCTTGGAGGGCTGCCAGCTGTAACTCTGCCCTCAGAAATCTCCCCTCTCTAGAAGCACATCTAGGGTCTTTGCTTACATGAGCCTTCCTGATCAGCTGTCCTGGGAGTTCCCTGTCTCCAGGAGCACACCTTCTAGGTTCTCTACTCTTGTGGGCTCTCCTTATCAGCTCTCTTAGGGAGCTCTTGAGGAGATGTGCTCCTGTCTCCAGAAACTCCCACCCCAGCACTGGTACCCCTTTATCAGCCTCATTAGCTGCCTGCCAGCCAGCCAGCCAGCCAGCCACGTGTGTCTGGGTTGGCTCATTCTCCCTTACAGGAGCCTGTCACAGGTAGCTTGGGCCCTGACTCCCCTTAAAGGGGTCAACCACCCTGAGACACAGCCTGATCCTCTGTATCTTGTGCAAGCAAAATAAAGTATTTGTGACCATCTGAGGTATGCAAGAAATGCAGGACTGAACCCTATACAGGTGGAGAATAACCCTTTTTGGAAGAAAGAGCGATTTTAGTCATCTTATACAGTAAATTTCTCCCAGCAATAATTTCACAGATCAGTTTTGGAGATCCTGAAGTTCCACAGATCCTTATTAACCACCAGGGTCTATAAAGATTTATATTTACTATCCCTTTGAAAGAGTCTCAGAAATAAAGTGGACACACACTACATATTTTTCAAAGATACTAAAAATGTGCATCAAGTGTTTTTTGTTTAAATACATAATTAAAATGACCCTTTAAAAGCTGAACTATTTGTATGGCCCCATTAAAGTTTCCTGAAATTCTTCTACAAATGTGCCTTTCTGTAGATTTTTGAGGAACACTTACATGCAGTTCATTTCATAGATGCTATTCATACACAATGTTGTTTTATTTAAAATGTAAAAATGTCTAAATCTAAACGGAGGAAAAGTAATTGTCTCAAAGAAAATCCAAAGGGGGAAAAATAGCCCTTTGAAAAGGTGTCTAATTCTTATACGTATATGCGCCTTAAAATGATTTGCATACAAATACAGGGAAAGTGGAACCAGATATATTAATTAGTATGAAAAGTAAAAATTCATATATACTGTTTTAAATACAGTCTAAAGGGAGCTGAAGTTGTATACATCACAATAAGTAAATGCTATACTTGCAGATTAGACATTAGTTTTCTTCTCAGGGGATGGATTTCTGCTAATTTCATGTAGGGTCTTGATAGAATGTCTTTCATCTTTTCTTGGTACACTCTCTCTGCTGCTAGTCCTGATTCATATTCTCGCTGCTTCTCTTCTTCCTCAGCAATGTGGGCCTGCTGCTGATAGGTAATCTGAGCCTGCAGCTGCTCCCGATATTCCTTTGCCTCCTGCATTCGTCTGCAAATGACATGGCCAATGTCTCATTTAGGCTGTGTCTACACTGCCACTTTCAGCGCTAAACTTTAGTCATTCAGGGGTGTGAAAAAACACCCCCAAGTGACAAAAGTTTTAGTGCTGAAAGCACCAGTATAGACAATGCTTTATCACCGGGAGCTGCACTCCTGGCGATAAAGCTACCACCACTCATTCGGGGTGGTTATTTTTTATCGCCGGGAGAGTTCTTCCCTATCGATAAAGCATGCCATGGCCATGCTGTAACGTGGGCAGTGTAGACCTACTCTTAGATTCATAGATTCTAGGACTGGAAGGGACCTCGAGAGGTCATCGA
>NW_020680635.1:0-2485 GCF_002925995.2 Terrapene triunguis
CTGTTAGTCTTAAAGGTGCCACAGGACCCTCTGTTGCTTTTTACAGACTCAGACTAACACGGCTACCCCTCTGATACTTGACAGGATTTAGGGGATGAGCATTCATGTCAGTGAGTGTAAATTTTCTCTCTTTTTTGGTATATATGATACCTAAAATACTTTGGAACTCTTTGGTCAGTTAGTTTATAGATTAGCTGTAATTGGATGCCATTAAATGATAGTAATACTATGTAGTATGAGACTCACTTGGCAATCCTTGGATGAAAGGTACTATGTAAGTGAGAAGTATTATTTAATTATTTTATATTAGGTGTTCTGTTGCCACTTGTACATCATCTCTTCTTCTAGGCTTAGTTCCATCTTTAGAGGGTGGCTCTTTGACTCATTCTACTCCATTCTAGTCTGTCTTGAAGCAGTTCTGTGAAAACTTCACAGCTAATCAAATCATTTGTATGACACCCACATATGTAGTTTTGGGGTTTCCATCCTTTCTCTCGCCCTTCATTTCTAAGTTTAACACCCTGTTTCCTATTTATTCTTCTGATCTTCTTTTCAGATGCCCAAACCATCTAAGCCTGGATTCCCTCAGTATTTCTATAATCGGTATCACCTTCACGCTTCTCCTAATTTGTTTGTTCTGAACATGGTACATCCTTGGATGCTTGGAGTTACATCTTAATGTTTTTATTTCCACTGTTTACAAGATCTGCTCCTGTCTCTTCCTTGGTGCCCAGTATCCAGCATCATACAAAAGTGCAAGCCTAATTATTGTCTTGTAAATCTTGCTTTTCAATTTGATAGGCATTCTCCTATCACAGATCTCTTCACTCACTTCTCTCCATTTAATCCATGCCTTTCCTGTTCTGCTTATACATTCACAGAACCGAGGTACTTGAACTTCTGTACCTTTTGGTCATGGCTGACTTTGCAGACTTAGTCTCATTGTCTTTCTGCAAGGTATCATTGAATCGATAGACCATTTATAGTGTTTTATTTCTGGTAATTTTCATGCAGTTTCTTTCAAATATGCACCGCCATCTCTAAATCTTCTTCTACTTCCTCTTTGCTTTCTCCCATGAGCACTACATCATCCTCAAATAGCATGCACTGGAGTACCACTCTTGGGATGTTTTCTGTAAGTACATGGAGTGCCAACCTGAACAAAAAGGGGCTAAGTGCCGAGCCTTGAAGTAATGCAATTCTTACTAGAAACTGTTCAGTTTCTCCACATGGCCATCTAACTGGGGTAACTTTTGTGGTACCACTTGTACATTATATATTACTACTGATACTACTTAGTTCAGACTTTGTCACCTTCTAATTGCATTAAGGGACATTATGATGAGATTTATTTTGAAGTTAATGATTATTTTTAGGGTGTTCCTTGATTTATTTTCAGAAACTTACACATCAAAAGTGTGGTAAACTTTATAATGTAATAATAATTTTGTATCCACATCTGTTATTTTTGCCAGTTTCTGTCTCATGAAAGCTCCCCCTAATTTCAAGAGGTAGTGGTGGTGTTTGTGGGTGTTTTTTTTTTTTTTTTAAATGTGTCAGTCATGATTTTGGTTCTACTATTACACACCAAGCCAATCATTTTTGTGTCCCGGTTAGGTTAGTTATTTACTCCACAAATATTTTGAGTTGTGTCTATTGACTGCTGGATGGGATTTAGTTTTCCAGGCCCATTCTGTATTTTAAATTAACTGTTTTTTAAATGAGAGGATTCAAGATGATTTCTTTGAGATAATTTATCTTAAAATATGAAGGTTGTTGGTATCTTCTGGACTTCTAGGAAATATATCCATGTGTATTGTGTGTGTTCGTGTATACATGTGTGCACACACGTGTGTGTATTGCTATTGCATCTACATAGATGGTCAAGTCAAGCATGTTAATCTAAAAGAGTGTATTAACCACTCAATAGCAGAGGGAACCATGCAGCCCTTGCCGATGGATGCAGCCTGCAAGTATGGGCCTACATCTTCTAACTAGGTCATAGTGGTAAAGTGGGGAGTCACGAAGACCCCACTTCTAGTCATTAGCAGCACATCTGATCACTTCGCATCTGAAATGATTGGGCTTTACGCAAAGGTGACGAGGAAGATTCAAACCAGGGCGCTAGACTGATGGATCTGTCAGGAGATGGGCACTGGCTATGCATGAAGCTTGTTCTTGCTACCTAGTATGCCACTTGGAGGGAATTGTCCAAACGGGGATTCTTGCCATGAGACAGTGGATCAGTGGATTAAACACATCTTTAAACAGGGTAGATATGGCATGCCTTGCACCTTAAGGAGCAGATTCTGCATGGGAACTTGTAACCCTATGTCAGGAAGAAAGATATTGGACAGGACCAGCACCCAGGCCTAGCTGGTTGATCTCATTAGTACCTGTTGTTATGTGCATGGTTTCATTCAGCTGAGTATCTACCATCCAGAGAAGAGCAACAAGAATGATTAAAGGTCTTGAGAACATGACC
>NW_020680636.1:0-1198 GCF_002925995.2 Terrapene triunguis
CCTCCTCCGGCCGCACCGACTCTCCCCCTCCATGGATCCCTCCGGCCGTGCCGTGCCACCCCCGTGGCCCCCCCACTCGCTCCTCCGGCCGCCATGCTCCGCCCCCCCGCTCCTCCGGCTACGCCCGCCGCCCCCCCATGGCTGCCGGCTGTGCTGCGGGCTGCCAGCCTGGGTGCCCCCTTGCTCCTCTCCAGCCCGGCCGCGGCTGCCAGGCCGCCAGCCTGGGCGCCCCCTCGCTCCTCTCCGGCCCGGCTGCGGCTGCCAGGCTGTGAGCCTGGTCCCCGCCTCGCTCCTCCATCTCGGCCGCAGCTGCCGGGCTGCGCTGCGGGCTGCCAGCCTGCGCCCCCTCTCGCTCCTCCGGCCGCTTTTGGAAAGGCTGAGGAAGCGGCTGTTTCCCCTGCACCACGCTAGCTACGCTAGTGCCCCAGTGGGTGTCAAGTCCATTGCCTTCACCGGGGCAGTCAATTACTTTATCAAGGTACAAATTTCTTGGCCAAGGTATAGTCAAGGTCTAGACTCCAGAAAAAACAATACACTGCTTATAATAAGAAGTATATACAAAGATTTTGCAGTCACTATGGGCATAACTATGATGTGTCGTGTTTCACTCTATATCTGGTGCCAGCACCTTTCCCTTTGGCCTTGTAGGTGACCAAGGGTAAAGCTAAACATCTCCTCAGATACCAGGGAGTGTTTGTGTTCATTCCTGTGAGCTACACAGGGGTTTGATTTTGCTGTTTTCAATCCTCCAGCTCTGCCGGGATAAGGAACAATTCAGGCTGTCACTGAACTAAAGGAGGGAGATCATTTTGTGACAGGGAGAGGGATGCCTCCTCTTAAAGGTGTTTGTCTGGCTGGCAGCCCTGGTTCCCAGGTCTGTCCTGAGGGAAGAAAGTTTCTGTGCAAAATACCAAAACTTTTAAGTGAAAGGTGATGGGCACAGGATGGGGCCAGCATGAACCACAACATGGTTCTTTTATGTGGGATGACTCTGAATATTGACTGATCTCTGCTCCCTTGTGTTTGAAGAGATGTTTAGTTTTGCACTTGGGAAACTACAAGGCTGAAGCAATTTAATGGATGGTGACACTAGGATTCAAGGGTTATTTAGTGTTGTAAAAAATGTTAAAAACACTTAGCTTCAACTTGAGCTGCCTGTTATTAATGGCTGGTTTCCCCAGGTCAGAAACGCCCTGGG
>NW_020680637.1:0-1239 GCF_002925995.2 Terrapene triunguis
ATACCTACTTTCTCCCAGGAGCTTCCCCATCAGCCACAGTGGGGAGGAGCTGGTGGTGGCAGCGCAGACCTGCCATGCTGGTGCTTTGCCACCCTGGGGTAGTTCTTACACAAAGTGGCTCAGAGCCAGCTATGCCACCAGAATGGTGTGAACTGATGGGGTGGGTCCTCTTGTGTGTGGAATTGCTGATCATCATCTTTTGTAGTCAATGCTCCTGTGAGCTGTGAAGCCAAGGCAAGGCTGTCGCCTTATTCAGGGATCACAGGTCTACTTTGAAGGAACAGCAGGTCTTCAGCATTACTACTATTTTTCAGGCAAACTCAATGTATTTCAGGGGCTGGGGGAGCAGAGCTGGTGCCACAGCTCTAACTACCTCATCAGCCCTCAGAGCCTCACTCCTCTATGACAGAATTATTCATTTCCACCAGGGCAATACAGCTCTCTCCAACCTCCTGAAGGTTCCACTTTCCATGGCCACCAAACCCCTCGGTAGTTCTCTGCATCGCTAGTTCTTCGTGTTTGTGGATGAACTGAAACTGTGTGCACTTCTACCTGTTAACCCTTTCATTGGTGCTGTTAGAACTGCCTGGGAACTTTGTTTCACCAGGATTTCTCATGCTGAGAATCCAAACATACAGTATTATTGCCTTCCAAAATGACTTCAGCTTTGTAGAATTTGCATTCATTTGAACTGCATCCCTTTAATCACAGAAAACCTTCCATGTAGTATATGTGTGTGTGAGTGTTTCTCACTCATTCTTCCCTTTCAGTGATTTAAAATGTTGGCTTCTTGACAAACTGAAAAGAGACAGGCTTTATTTTAAATGCTGCTTACCAACTGGTGCACACAACAAGAATACACGGTGTGTTTGCAGGGGTCTGGATATGGGTAATTATTCAAGATCTGTACATTTGGGAAGACAGAGTCCAAATACCCAGAAGAGCTTTACTGTGTTCATTTGAACCTGGGTTGAGAATTTGTTACAGCCTACAATTCCTGTCCCTGCTGCTTCGTTTTAAATGAAATTTGATTTTTAAATTCAGTGTTCCATGTAACTAAAGCAAAACTTTATATTGTGCAAGAACACAGACTAAGGGGTGTTCGTTTTGCATAATACACTGCTGCTTGCTTATTTGCATCAAGTCCATTCCAATCACTTTTATTTCCATAAGCAGCTAAACTGGTTGCCTATGTGACCAGCAGAGTGCATAGCGGAGCTTGCACAGTGAATGGTGCTG
>NW_020680638.1:0-8329 GCF_002925995.2 Terrapene triunguis
TCCTGCTTCTTACCTCTGGAGGAACTTTGCTACAAACTGAAGCTCTGAAAAATGGACTGAATGACCCATCCAAATCTGTGGATGTACTCCAGAGACGTGATTTGTGCCTGCAGTTTATTCCATCACTGCTACAAGCCTGAACCAAGAACTTTGCCATTGCTGTATGTAATTGTTCCTTTAACAATGTTAACTCTCATCTATATTTCTTTCTTTTTATGAATAAACCTTTAGATTTTAGATTCGAAAGGATTGGCAACAGCGTGATTTGTGGGTAAGATCTGACTTGTCTATTGACCTGGGTCTGGGGCTTGGTCCTTTAGGATCGGGAGAACCTTTTTCTTTTACTGGGGTATTAGAACCATAGAATCATAGAATATCAGGGTTGGGAGAGACCTCACCAAGTCATCTAGTCCAACCCTCTGCTCAAAGCAGGACCAATCCCCAACTAAATCATCCCAGCCACGGCTTTGCCAAGCCTCACCTTAAAAATCTCTAAGGAAGGAGATTCCACCACCTCCCTAGGTAACCCATTCCAGTGCTTCACCACCCTCCCAGTGAAAAAGTTTTTCCTAATATCCAACCTAAACCTCCCCACTGCAACTTGAGACCATTACTCCTTGTTCTGTCATCTGCTCCCACTGAGAACAGTCTAGAGCCATCCTCTTTGGAACCCCCATTCAGGTAGTTGGAAGCAGCTATCAAATCCCCCCTCATTCTTCTCTTTTGCAGGCTAAACAATCCCAGTTCCCTCAGCCTCTCCTCATAAGTCATGTGCTCCAGCCCCCTAATCATTTTTGTTGCCCTCCGCTGGACTCTCTCCAATTTTTCCACATCCTTCTCGTAGTGTGAGGCCCAAAACTGGACACAGTACTCCAGATGAGGCCTCACCAATGTCGAATAGAGGGGAATGATCACGTCCTTCGATCTGCTGGCAATGCCCCTACTTATACAACCTAAAATGCCGTTAGCCTTCTTGGCAACAAGAGCACACTGTTGACTCATATCCAGCTTCTTGTACATTGTAACCCCTAGGTCCTTTTCTGCATTGGTATTGGTTTTCATAACCATTCATCCTCATAAGGAGTGGTGCTGGTGGTGATACAAGGGAACTGGGGTATCTGAGGGAATTGCTTGTATGACTTCTGGTTAGTCAGTGGGGTAAAACCAAAGTCCTTTCTGTTTGGCTGGTTTGGCGTGCCTTAATAGTAAAGGACACCCAGCCTCGGGCTGTGACTGTCCTGCTCCAAGCAATTTGTCCTGAATTGATACTCTCAGTAGTGTCCCACCAGAGGCCGCATCGTTACAGGGGTCATCTGGGATTTCAACTGGGAAGTCTCTGAAGCTCAGGACGCGCTTCCTCAGCTAGGGGAAGTATGTAACCTACACACCTTCTGGGTGTGGTGGTGTGTCCCATCTAGTGGCACCGAGACCACTTAGAGAGAAAGATAAAATGAGTCTGCAGATGATTTAGTTGGGGATTGGTCCTGCTTTGAGCAGAGGGTTGGACTAGATGACTTGGTGAGGTCTCTTATTCTTAAGAAAGGAATTTTCAGATTAAGTGCCCAATCAAGAAACACTTAACTGACAATGGACCTTGGGAGACTCCAATCCACATATGAGAAGCCTTCCTGGGAACGTTCAAGGTAGCATGTGAGCAATGGTTCTTCTACCTGTAAAGAACTGAGTCCTGCATGGACACGTGACTTGCCCATGTGACTCCAAAATCCACCTCGCTGCTGTGATTTTCCACAGTAAGAACAAAGGGGTCCTTCCACATGGCAGAGGATAGAAAAGGCCCGGGAAACACCTCCATTTTGTCTTCAGTCCCACATTTTTTTGGCTGATACAGCTTAACACGGCTACCACTCTGTAACTTGAGTTGGTTTGTATCCCAGAGAGGACCTTCCATCTTATCCCATTTGCTTCAGAGCTTTTGGTGAGGGACCTTGGCAAAGGCTTTCTGAAAATCTAAGTACACTATATGCACTGGATCACCTTTATCCACATGCTTGTTGACTCCCTGAAAGAATTCTAGTAGATTCGTGAGGCATGATTTACAAGAACCATGTTCACTCTTCCCCAACAAATAGTGTTTATCTATGTGTCGTCTAATTCTGCTCTTTACTATCATTTCACCCAATTTGCCTGGTACTGAAGTTAGCCTTAGTGGCCTGTAATTGCCGGGAGCATCTCTGGAGCCTTTTAAAAACTTTGGTTTCATATTAGCTATACTCCAGACATCTGGTATGGAAGCTGATTTAAAGGATAGGTTACATACCACAGTTAGTTAGTAGTACTGCAATTTCACATTTGAGTTTCTTCAGAACTCTTGGGTGAATACCATCTGGTTCTGGTGACTTATTGCTGTTTAATTTATCAATTTGTTCCAAAACCTCCTTACTGGTCCTTACTGAATACAGTCAAGTCAAGATCAGTTCCCCAGAGCAACCACGAACATCCAGTCCAGTGATCAGTTCATCTTTATCCACCACAAGGAGGCCCACAATAGAGTCACCCCTAGTTGGGTACTTTGCATTAGAAAAGTATTTATAATTTTTCAAAATCTCCAAGGATGATTTACTCCTGGCTACGGGAGACCTCCCCGTCTGTCTCCCAGTAGGAAGTCCCACGTGCTAACCTAATTTCTTCCCACAAGTCACAGACAGGTGCAAAAGGAGAAATGTTTCCTGCTCTCTGGTTTGGATTCAGTGAACTGTGCCAGCCCCCCACCGGTTCACCTACTGGGCTGTGTGAATTAGCAGATTGATCCCTATCCATTCGAGGTCCTGGGGTTCTCAATAACCAAGAACATAAAACAGGTAATGATGTGTCTAATGGGGGGATTCTCAAACTTCACTGCACTCCAACTCCCTTCTGACAACAAAAATTACTAAACGACGCCAGGAGGGGAGACTGAAGCCTGAGCCCTCCCGAGCCCCACCACTCCGGGTGTGGGGGGAAAGCCAAAGCCTGAGCCCCATCACCCTGCGTGGGGAGTCCAAAATCGAAGCCCAAGGGCTTCAGCCCCAGACGTGGGGCCTGCAACCTGAGCCTGACTGTCCAGGGCTGAAGCCCTCAAGCTTTGGATTCAACCTCAGGCAGTGGAGCTTGGGCTTCAGCTTTGGCCCCATGCCCCAGCAAATTTATGCCAGCCCTGGTGACCCCATTAAAATGGGGTTGCAACCCACTTTGGGGTCCTGACCCACAGTTTGAGAACCGCTGGTCTAATGTAAAGTGCCACCCTGCCCACCACTTTTATCCTCTCTCCCCTACCTCAATGGGTTGTAACCAGTGACATAAACATTCCAGTCATACACATCGTCCCACCGGGTTTCCCCATTTCCCCACCCCAGGGAGAATTTCCAGCTCCTCTTCCTTCTTGCCCAGGTTCCAGTGCCAAGAGCAGTGTTGCTTCCCTTCACGAGAGATGTCTTGCAGGGCACATACACTGCACCACAGCATTCCTCTGCGTCCACTCTTGGGTTACTGCAGGTTGGGTTATCTATAAGCCAGGGAGAGACTTCATCTTACGTGTTCCTTTCTTCCCTCCATTGGAAGCTGCCGGGGGAGAAAGAGAACGTGTCCCTAGGGCTGAGGCAGAATGGGATTGCTGGCATTGCAGCATGGGATTGCTGGCGTTGCAGCATGCTCTCCAGGAACCCTCAAGCCTTCCCTATCTGCTCTGCAGCATCAGAACAGCAGAGCCTGGATTGGAGCAAGGGAACAGCCTCTTTTCCCACAGAATCCTTCCCTCAGGCCCGAAGGATTTAGAGCAGAAATCCCTGTGGGAGTTAATGTTTCTCTAAAAAGTGGTGCAGCTTCTTGACTACACAATGCAAAGTGATCTGTTTGTAGAGATGAATAACACCCTGCAGTGATTTCTCTGAGAAGATTCCCCTGAGCAGTTGTGGGAGGCAGGACCTTATTCCTTACCTCTCATGATAGGGCTGTGTGAGAGCTTGTAGAGAGCCAGAGGCAGCTTTCTAGAGGGTTCATTCAAAAATTCCCTATGGAACCTAGGGGCTGCGGCCTACAGCAGGAAGGAGCCAGGTGGTTGTTGGAATGACTCTAGGTGGAATGCTATGGGATGGCTTTCTGATCACCGCTTCACTCTGCTTCTTCCCACACCCACCTTTGGGGTAAGTCCATCACCTCCTCCTTAGTGTATATGGGCTGGAAACCAGATATGGCATTAGGGAGGTTGCCCACTCAGCCCATGCACAGGAGGATCCATTGCAGTTCAAGTCCTCCTGCTTGTTGCAGCCCAGAGGAATGCATGACACTGAGCCTGAACTCTGTGACTGCATTAGTCACCAACAGGTGAGTGTGGCAGGAGAGGACACATAACATAAGCCCTGGGATCTGAAGAGAGGTCTCTGGAGCCTCGGGATGTGCAGGTTTGGAGACATGTGGCTCCTACCTAGTCCAAAGTAACCTGCCGTGCTCCCTGACAAGAGCCATATTAACAGGCAACACTGCGACTAACCCCCATGCCTCTCTATTTCCTTGGCCACATGTATTGTGTCCTTTTTCTGGTGGCTAGTCCAGAAAAAGAGAAGAAGAGCTCACTACTGCTACCACCTCAGGGATTTGTTGGCTTGAGATCATGTTGATAGAAGCATGCAGTAGTGACAGAAACTGGGATGTCAAGCCCCTAGAGTGACTTCTTACCTTTATAGACCTGCCCTTTCATCGTACAAGGCTATTTTAAAGTTGAGTGTGATAGTAAAGAGACCCATTTTCAACCCTTCACCACACAAGACAAAGCCCGCAGTATTCATCATTAACTATTTATTTCTACGCTCCTGGCTCCCAAACTGTTTTTCCTCCTTACTGCCACCAGCCACCTTCGCGTTCTCCCTCTTCTCTCCCCAGCTCTGCTCACTTGAGTGCAGCAGCTCAGCGGATGCTCCAGCTTTACTCTTTCACTTCCATTCTTCACTTCTGTGGATGGCTATATTTGCCACTGAGCAGCATGATGGAAATACCTGAGTCCCTGTCTAGGCACGCAGGCCCAGCAGCTAAAGCCAAAGCCCCACTGAGAGCAGTGGGAAATTAGCTTAGTGTGTCAGGAGTGGAGGCTTGGCCCATGGGGACCCCAGGCACTGCAGCTGCTGCCACCTACATGGTGAATCCTCCAACTCATCGCCAAACAGCTCTTCCACATTCTGAAAACTGGCCTCACTGGCTGACTCTCTAGGAGCATAGAAACCCTTTGTTAGAGCAGGAGAGTCTCTTCAATGCAGCTCTCTTTCCACAGACCCCAGAGGGTCACAGTGAAACACCTGCAAGTCTCTAGGAGTCTCTCAAGGAGTTCCCTGCTCAGTCACTTGGCACCCACTAGCAATGGTCTCTGACAGTGGCATTGCAAAGGGGAGCTCAGCAGATGGTCCCTTTCTATGGCTTCCTGAGTGGGAGGGAGGTTGGTCTTGTCATTTAAGGCCTAGCTGTCAGAGTCAGGGCTCCTGGGGTTCTCTGGCTTTAGAGGCGGGTGGAGTCTAGTGGTTGGAGCTGGACTGGTATCAGTACCATGCTTCCTTCCTGCCTCTGGCAGTGATGTTGTGTGTGACCTTGCAGACAGTTGCTTTCCATCCCTGTGCGCCAGCTAACAGAGATAATACTGACCCCCTCAGAGGGGCTGGTAGGGGTCACTACCATAATGACTCAAATTGGAGTGAGTTGTGCTCTTGGCAGCGAAGGGCCCAGATTCAGTCCCCACGGATGCCTAAGGTATCTATATGTGGCCAAGGTTTGACTCACCTACCATTACAGACTGTTTAGCCCGGTCCTGGCCATGCACGGTGCATCTTCTCCTGGCCCTCTCTGGCACACAGCTCCATCACACACAAGAACATGGCCCACCAAGGACAATCTATCAGCTCCCATTTGGTGTTCAGCTCCAAGATGGATGGTGAGCCCTAGTCAGACCATAGAAAGACAAGGTGGTGTTCTTTGGTGGAAACTGCTGGAGCTTCAGCCTCTGCTCCCACCTCCACCCACATGCTAAGGGCTTCAAAAATGGTCCCTGATCCCAGGTCAACAAAGTAGCTGAGGTGAGGCCAGGGTGGGTGGAATTACTGTTGGGACTGATCCTAAGAAAAGAGGAGATTTCTCCTCTGCTCTAGGGAGATTCCCACAGGAAAAGCAGCTGGGGTGGGGGTGGGGGCAATACAAGGACTACCCCTCAGCCCTTGAATAGCAGGCAACCAGGACTTTGGGAGCCAAGGTACTGGTGTATCTTGCTGGACAGCAAAAACGAGCATTGGAGAAATTGTACAATGTCACGGCTGGGTCAAGGGCAGTCAGATCTACTGGTCAGAGCCAGAGTCCACACTCACATGACGGAGTTGAGACTCAGCTGGGTCAAGATACTGGAAGATCAGAAGCACAAGAGAAACTTGCAATCACAACCACAAATCAGATGCCACAAAATCAAGCCAGGGGAGCGGCAGCAGAAACAGGCAGCACATGGTCCAGAACAGGGAGCAGCCCTGGTGTTCAGTCAGCTTCCTTTTCCTGCTGCTGCCTTAAGCAGGGCCAGAGGGCCAATTAGCTTCTCTGGGACTCCTCCAATAGGACCTCAGGAGTGGAGCCTCAAACTGGGGCTGAACTTCGTGGGTCCTAGGTAAGCAATTTTCAGCAGGCTTCCAGGTGGAGAGTTGGAGTGTGGCTGCTTCCATGAACCCTACAGCCCCGGGTTGAAGACCTCTGGGTCGTGATAGTGAGTGATCTCTCCCCGTTCAAACCTCCTGCAGAAAACATTATCCAGGATCCTGGACACATCCTCTGAGAATAAAACGAGGATATCATGATGAGAAATAGGTCTCTGTACCAGGGCTGGGATCCAGGGATAGGGAAAGCTCCCAACCAGGGTATGTAGCAGTAGCCCCATTTGTTGCAAGAGCCCCAAGTGGCAGGAAGAGTCAACGGTTCTTACCTCCAGGAGATGCATGGGATCTTCCATCTGAGCCTCGATGAGACCCATGTTGCTTGGGTTGACAGGATGAGATCACCTGTCCCCACTGCTCCCTGAGCTGGGTTGGCTGCAGGATACATCTCTGTGAGAGGCTGGGTCAGAGCCTGAAAGACAGATGTGACAATCAGGGTTCTGTCACCCCAGGGGGAGAACAGAGGGTCTCTGCACCCCAAAGAATAAGCAACTGAATCAACTGATTCAGTGCAGAATTATTGTACCATACAGGTACCTAATAAGGTCCTCTCATGGATAGGAAACAAAGGGTAGAAATAAATGGTCAGTTTTCAGAATGGAGAGAGGTAAATGGTGGTGTCCCCCTGGGGTCTGAACTGAGACCAGTGCTGTTCAACATATTCATAAATGATCTGGAAAAAGGGGTAAACAGTGAGGTGGCAAAATTTGCAGATGATAAAAAAACTACTCAAGATAGTTAAATCCCAAGCAGACTGCAAAGAGCTACAAAAGGATCTCACCAAACTGGGTGACCGGGCAACAAAATGGCAATGTTCAATGTTCAGAATTCAGTGTTGATAAATGCAAAGAAATGCACATTGGAAAATACAATCCCAACTCTACCTATAAAATGATGGGATCTAAATTAGCTGTTACCACTCAAGAAAGGGATCTGTAGGGGTATGGAACAGCTGCCAAATGAGAAGAGATTAAGAAGACTGGGATTTTTCATCTTAGAAAAGAGACGACTAAGGGGGGGATATGATAGAGGTCTTTGAAATCATGACTGGTGTGGAGAAAGTAAATAAGGAAATGTTATTTACTCCTTCTCATCATTCAAGAACTAGGGGTCACCAAATGAAATTAATAGGCAGCAGGTTGAAAACTAAAAATAGGAAGTATTTTTTCACACAACACACAGTCAAACTGTGGAACTCCTTGCCAGAGGATGTTGTGAAGACCAAGACTATAACATGGTTCAACAAAGAAACTAGGTAAGCTCATAGAGGATAGGTCCATCAATGGCTATTAGCCAGGATGGGTAAGGATGCTGTCCCTAGCCTCTGTTTGCCAGAAGCTGGGAATGGACGACAGGGGATGGACCACTTGATCATTACCTGTTCTGTTCATTTCTTCTGGGGCACCTGGCATTGGCCACTGTTGGAAGACAGGATATGGGGCTAGATGGACCTTGGGTCTGACCCAGTATGGCCGCTCTTATGTTTGGAAAGCTAACAACACTCTGGTGATGAATATCCTTGTGTGATGTAGGTCTGAGTGGGGTATAATGAGTTCTATACATGTACTGGAAATACGCCCCCTGAAATATGTTGAGGGGTCAGACTTGATAAATCAGTTTGGCTTAGAGATAGAGAAGAAGTTCCTGTTTGTTTCATGTTC
>NW_020680639.1:0-9407 GCF_002925995.2 Terrapene triunguis
GTCACTTACAAAGAAAAGAAAATATGATGATGATTATATAAAATATGGCTTTACATGCATTGGTGATCAAGAATGTCCAAAACCACTGTGTGTAATTTGTGGTGATGTTCTAGCAATCAGCAGCCTCAAACCTTCTCTACTTCGGCGCCATTTAGAAACTAGGCATCCTGCACAACTCGACAAGCCTGTTGATTTTTTCAAGCGAAAATTAGCTGAGAGGAAAAGTGACATTGCCAGTTTTATATCCAAAGCAAGTACTGATAATGAAAATGCACTTGAAGCATCATACCGCATGAGCTACCGAGTAGCAAAGCATCAGAAGCCCATACCATAGCAGAGAGCTTGATTGGTCCATGTATAAAAGACGTAGTTCATTGCATGCTCGGAGAAAAGGCTGCAAAAAGGATTGATATGGTACCTTTGTCCAATAATAAGTTGTCATGAAGAATTAATGACATGTCAAATAACGTAGAGACCATAATTGTACATAAAGTGAAAAATAGTCCATATTATGCTATACAGTTGGATGAATCAACGGATGTAGCTAATCTAGCTATTTTGCTACTGTTTGTACGTTATGTGAATGAAGGTCTGATTGAAGAAGACTTGTTGTTTTGCCGCCCATTGGAAGAACGTACAACTGGAGAAGATATCTTCAATCGACTAATGCATATTTTCAAGAAAAGGAAATAGATTGGTCTCATTGCCTAGGCATTTGCACTGATGGGGCCACATCAATGACGGGGAAGTATACTGGATTTGTAGCTCGAACAAAAAAGGTTGCATCAAAAGTCTCTTGGACTCATTGCAGCATCCATAGACAAGCCCTCGCAACAAAACGCATGCCTGAGGGACTGAAGGAAGTGCTGGACAATGCAGTGAAATTGGTGAATTTCATAAAATCACGGCCAACAAATTCCAGAATATTTCACGTACTTTGTGAAGAAATGGGTAGTATACACGATTGTCTGTTGACCCATACTGAAGTTAGATGGCTCTCACGGGGCAAAATCCTGGTGCGCTTGTTTGAGCTTAGAACGGAAATCCTAGTTTTTTTTCAACAGCCACCCTTTCCACCTTGCCAGCTGTATGGAAAATAATGTCTGGCTCCAGAGCCTAGCTTATTTAGCAGATATTTTCTCAAGAATTAATGACCAAAATTTATATCTCAATATATGTCTCAATATAACAGTTTTCAATGTGCAAGACCAAGTTGAATCCATGATAAAGAAGTTGCAGTTCTGGGAAAGTTGTTTGGAAAACAATCAAACTGAGTGTTTCAGTAATCTTCATGACTTCCTGGCAGAACATAAACTTCAGTTGGATCAGTGCACTAAAGCCAATATAACTGCACACCTAAAAGGACTTTGCACAACTTTCAGGGATTACTTTCCAGCTGTATCAGGCGATAATGACTGGATTCGCAATCCTTTTGATGATACCACTTTCTCAACACAGATATTGAACACTGAGGAAAAAGAGAAATTGATTGAGATCTCCTGTGATTACGAACTGAAAAGGAGTTTCAGAAATCTGTCATTGATCAACTTTTGGCTGAGTTTAAGAAACGAGTACCCCCTTCTGGCAGAAAAAGCTGCTGCAGTTTTGTTACCATTTTCAACAACATACTTATGCGAGAAAGCGTTTTCCTCGTATGCACATCTGAAAACGAAATACAGAAACAGACTTCATGCCGAACCAGACCTGAGACTTTATCTTTCTCCAAAGGTTCCAGACTTCAAAGAGCTATGCAGAGCAAAGCAAGCGCATCTATCACACTGAGGAAATTTATATTTAAAACCCTGGAAATATTCATTTTTAGGAGGGGGTTCATGAGATTTCACAATTTAGAGAAAGGGGTTCGCGGGCTGTTAAAGTTTGGGAACCACTGCTCTAGTGATTAGTGCAGGGTCCTGGACACAGGGCTCCTGGGCTCCATCCCTGGCTCTATCACTGTCACTGCCCAGGCCACAGTTTTCTGTCAGTTTTCTGCCAGTGGGGTTGGAGTCCCTCCCCTATAGGCCTTGTCTTGTCAGGCTTCAGGAATGTGTGTGAGGTGCTAGGAGACCTTGTGACAGGAGGCGTCCTGCCCGCGGTATGTCAGTGATCTGGACCCCGGCTGCTTGCCTGAGTTTATCCATCCTTTAGCAATAAAACATAGTCTTGTTTTCACAGCCACTATCAGCCTCCCGGTTTCTACACCCTGCCCTGCTGGCAGGGCATTGTGCAGCTCCCTTTCCAGCCCCCCTTGGTGCGGGAGAGCGAGGAAGAGGGCAAGGGACAGACCAACGCTGAGCATCTGCCACCCAGCACTGCGCCATGTAGAGCTAGTGAGTGGCATGTAGCATTTCCTCAGAGGCTTCCCTGTTCTGCTTGGGAAGGGGCAGAAATGGTGGGAGGAGGAATCTCCTTGCTAACACATCCCCCTGCAGCCCTTCGCTCTGGGCCTGGGCAGGGTGTTCTCCAGAGCCGCCTCCAGCATGGTGGAAATAGCCCAGAAATAGGGGTCCCAGCCCTTCCCTTGTAGGAGACTGTTCCCCAGGTTGAGTCTCTGGGGGATCAGAGCCTGCCAGCTGCTGAACACCCACAACCCCCGTCAGTGGGAACTGAGCGGGACTCATGCCTCATATGATTGGGACCTTGTGAAGTTTAGCTGGGGACGAGTTCGCAGGGCAAGCTCAGATGCCTTCCCGGGTTCTGTTCTTTCTCTAGCCAGGGAGGGCCTGTGGTCTGGGGGGAGGAGGGAGCTGCTTGTCCAAACAGCCTGAAAACCCCACTGCTCTGAAAGGATGAGACTCCCTAGGTGTCACAGTGGGGAGGGGGAACTTTGGGAGCAGCCTGTGCTGTGAGCTGCTGCCAGTGTGTGTAGATTGCAGTCCCTGAGCCCCATTGTGGGGCGTGCAGTGAGGGGGAGTTGCCCCAGCGGAGGGGAGGTGGGGATGGAGCAGGCAGGCCCGTTAGTGAGAGGCTGCCTTGACCCCAGACTCATGGCTGCTCCCCACTCAGTTCCAGGATGGAGAGGCTCAGGCAGGTGCTGGGGAAGAAGGCTGCGGAAGTGGATCCAAAGCCAGTGGGAAGCAGTTTCTGGCTTCCCCAGGAGGAGAGTGGCCCCTCTGTCCCCGCTGGTGGGGAAGCAGCCTGTGCCCAGGCCAAGCAGTGGAAGTGCCTGGCGTTCTGGAGGAGGAAGACAGCTTCTGAGCCAACATGTAGGTGGCCCAGGGTGCAGCTGTGCAGGAGGGACCCAGGGCAGGGCGGGAGCCAGGCAAGGCAGCTCTGGGGCTTCCTCTCCAGGAAGCAGATGAGCCAAGAGCGCAGCACCAGGGCCCAGGAGGAGCCATCCTCCTGCCTGGCCCCCAGCCTGTCCAGGGCAGCAGATTGGCCACCTCTGCTCTGGCACCAGCAGCTCCACCTACTCCGAGGGGCCAGCAGGACCTCAGAGGAGTGTGAGAGCCCTGAGGCTGAAGGCTCCCCCAGTGCAGGTGAGGGGAGACCCAAGGGAAAGGGAGAAGGACTGGGGTTAGGGAGGGCTAGTAACACCCTGTGTCTGTTGGTTTGCCAAGGTGTCTGGCCTGAGTCACACGATCCCCACTGACACCAGTGGGAATGGAACAGCCACACACGGCGTAGAGCATTCTGGGCGGAGTCAGGGGAGCTCCAGCCTCCCGGGCCCCTGATGATGTTGGGGACTGGCCTGACTGCCATGGGGCTCTGAGGCTGATGGGGCTGCGGGCGTCTCTGGGAGGGGCAGGGTGGGGCCCTCTCTGCCATGGGGTTCCTTACAGAGGAGGGGGGCACATTAGCCCATCTCTCTCCATAGCACCCCGTCCTTCCCCTCTGCAGCAGCAGGAGTCATCCTTTCTCCTTCTCTGCCTGGTGCAGGGACCCCCAGTTTCCAGCTGGAGGTCGAGGAGGAGGAGGAGGACATGTCCCCAGAGGAAGCTGCCATCAGGGTCATCCAGCAGCATCTCCAGGGCAGAGATGAGGTACAAAAATCCCCCTGCTGAGCTGGCGCCGAGTTGGTCCTGTCCCTTGTTCCATCCCCACCCCTTGCAGCGAGGTCTTGTCCCAGAGAAGCCATAACCCCCTAAAGGGGGACACTTCTCCCATGTTATCTGGGACCTCCCCAGAGAGAGTTTTTGTCCTACAGAGGCCACAGTCTCCTCCCCCCACTCACATTGTCCCAGTTACAAACCCTACCTGTGCAGGAGGACACCGTGATTTCGAGAAGTGGGTGTGTGTCTTTTCCTGTGCAACCCTATGGAGGACGTGGGCCCTGGAGCTGGTTTGGGTGGGGGTGGGGAGGTCCCTACCCAACAGACTCTCTCTTAGTGGTATCTAGTTTCATTGATCTCTTACCTTACTGAACTTTCTTTCGCGAGTGCCTGGCTCTGGGCATGCCCCGTGGCCCAGGCTTCAAGTCGTGCGACTCCTGTCCATGCCCAGAAGCGATCCACACAATCAATGTCTTTGCTGTCTGGGCGAGTCTCACATTAGTGACAAGTGCAAGATCTGCCGCTCTTTCAAGCCCCGGACGAAGAAGGAGCGTGAGATACGACTCTGAGCTCTTTTAATGAAGTCGGCATTGGCCCCGGCACCGGCGCATCGAGCCGACACCGCGCTGGGCTTCGCGTCTTCAGCACGTGGCGAAGCGCCTTCGGTGCACCATTCCGAATTGGCACCCGGTACCGCATCCTCGGTGCGCAGCGAGGTGCCGTCGACGTCCCGGCACCGCTCCCCAGCTAAGAAGCCAGGGAAGTCTCAGCAGCACCGAGAGGAGGACAGGGGTGAGGCCAGACCTGAGGTGCCGAGCAGAGCCCTGAGACACACGTCGACTCCGCGTCCGGACTCTTTGACGCGCGGCTCCCACTCCTCCGCTCTTGGACGCCGTCGCGGAGGTAACAAGAGACGGCGCCGTTCCTCTTCCAGCTGCTCCAACAGGAACAGATCTGGACGCCGTCGGCACCGGCGCTCGTACTCAAGCATCCGCCATCGCAGAGGCCATGCCCAGAGCGCGTCCCGAGAGTCCCTGGCACCGCGGCACCATGGCCACAGGCGCCGCAGGGAGTCCAGAGACAGTTCCTCGGACATCTACCTGTCAACATCGTCCAGGTCGAAGTCTCGGGGCAGGAGCCATCACAATAGAGACCGCTCCAGTCGTTCCCACGGCACCGTGTACTCTTCCAGGACTTCGGCTTCGGTACACAGCCGTCTCTCCCTGGGCTGCACGGCGCCGCAAGAACATCCAGTCCTGCCGCCCGATGCGCCTCAGTTCCAGGCCGTGCCCTGGCAGGGACAATGGTGCCAGTGGGCACCGTGGCCTCAGGCACCTGGGCAGCCAGGACCTCGCTCCGTGGCAGGAGCCTCTCAGGGCCGACCCGCGTCGCCTCCCCAGTACCGGGATCAGGCCGTGGGCGCCGAACCCCTGGCACCGACTCCAGCACCGAACCCGGATGTGGAGCCCACGGTGCCGTTGGCCGCCGAAGGCGCCGCACCGTCCACCTCTTCGGCACAGGGCGATTCGGTTGCGGTGCCGCCTCCCTCTTCCCAAGAGGACTTTAAAGCACATCAAGAGCTGCTTCGGAGGGTGGCAGCCAACCTTGAGCTCTGGGCCGAGGAGATGGAGGAGCCCTCCGATACCCTCTTCAATGTCCTCGCCTCTTCGGTACCGGGGCGTGTGGCGCTCCCTTTCCACCAGGGAGTCGCCAATATCATCACGGGCCTTTGGCAGACCCCGGCCTCTCTTGCCCCTATTTCCAAGAAGGCCGAGTACTTCATCCCCGTGAGGGGTCTCGAGTACCTTTACACCCAGCCAGCTCCAAACTCCCTGGTGGTAGAGTCGGTCCACCACCGAGAGCGGAATGGCCAGCCCGCGCCCACGCCAAAGGACAAGGATGCTCATAGACTTGATAGCTTTGGAAAAAAGGTTTATCCGTCAGTGAGTTTCCAGCTCAGAGTGGCCAACCACCAGGCGCTTCTGAGCCGTTACGAGTTTAATCTCTGGGGATCCCTCCCCAAGTTTGAGCCCCTCATTCCTGACAAGGATGTGAAGGAGTTCCGGGCGCTGATTGAGGAGGGTGCGACCGCCACCAAAGCGGCTCTCCAGGCGGCTTCGGATGCGACGGACACAGCTGCTCGTTCGATGGCTTCCGCGGTCTCCATGTGACGGGCGTCGTGGCTCTCGCTTTCGGGGCTGTCGTCAGAATCCCAGTCCATAATGCAGGACATGCCATTTGATGGCAAGGCCCTTTTCGCGGACCAGACAGACGCCCATCTGCACGGGATGAAGGACTCCCGCACCACCCTGCAGACGCTAGGCCTGTACGTCCCGCCTGCTAAGGACAAGCCCAGGCCTCCCTCCCACGGGACAGATTCGAGACGCTCAAAGCTCTGATCACCTCGGTCACAGACTTTCCGGTAACCACGGTGCAGGTGTGCCTCCAAATCCTAGGCACATGGCAGCTTGCACCTATGTGGTGAGACATGCCAGGCTTCGGATGCGGTCCCTTCAACTCTGGCTGGCCTCCCAGTATTCCCAGGCCAGGACGGCCTGGACAAGGTGGACACAGTGCCCCGCAGGGTGGTGGCAGACCTCCAATGGTGGTCCCTCCCGAGCAACATGCTTCAGGGTATTCCCTTCTGAGAGCCCCCTCCCTCACTAGATCTAGTGTCGGATGCCTCGGACCTGGGCCTGGGAGCCCACGTGGGGGATTTCAGGACCCAGGGTATGTGATCACCAGAGGAACTAACCCTGCACATAAATGTCAGGGAGCTCAGGGCCGTACGCCTGGCGTGCTTGGCATTTCGCCAGCACATACAAGGGAGGGTGGTCAGAGTCCTCACGGACAACACGACCGCCATGTATTACGTCAACAAGCAGGAGGGCACGCGTTCCCGGGCCTTATGCCAGGAAGCCCAGCTCCTGTGGGAGTTCTGTATAGCCCACAATATACTCCTGCGGGCTGTTTACCTGCCCAGCAAGAGCAACACGCTCGCAGACCGCCGGAGCAGAGTATTCTCCCAACAGCACGAGTGGTCCCTGCACAAAGAGGTGGCCAGGTGGATCTTCCTACAGTGAGGTGCTCCCCAGGTAGACCTGTTCGCCACCGCCCAGGTCGTCCTCGATTCTGCTCCAGAGCGGGAGACGGCCACAGGGCGCTATCGGATGCGTTCCTGCTCCCATGGTCGGGGTCCCGTTGTACGCCTTCCCGCCCTTCCCCTTAATAGACAGGGTCCTACAGAAGGTGAAGTCAGACGGGGCGAGGATTATCCTCATAGCCCCGGATTGGGCCTGTCAGCATTGGTACGGGTCCCTGCTGCAACTCTTAGCGGCCCCTCCTCGCAGGCTGCCGCTACGCCCGGACTTCCTCTCCCAGGAGGAAGGTCCCCTCCTCCATCCCAACCTAGCCGCACTCCACCTGAGAGTGTGGCTGCTTCATAGTTAAATGAGCAGGAGGGGAGGTGTTCTGAGGCTGTAAGAAGGATCCTGCTGGAAAGTAGGAAACCCTCCACGCGACGGACCTACCTGGCTAAGTGGTATAGGTTCTGTATGTGGGTGAGGGATAGAGGTTCCTCTCCCTCTTCCGCGTCTATCCAGCTTATCCTCGATTACCTCCTGTCCCTTAGGACCCAAGGCCTGGCGCCCTCCTCCATCAGGGTGCACCTGGCGGCCATTTTGGCTTTCCACTCCCGGTGCAAGGCCTGTCGGTATTCTCGCATCACATGACGGCCCGGTTTCTGAAAGGGTTAGATGGGGCATTCCCTTATGCCAGACCCCCGGTCCCGCTCTGGGACCTGAACCTGGTGCTCTCCCGCCTTACAGGGCCTCCCTTTGAGCCTTTAGCCACGTGCTCGTGGTCCCACCTGTCATGGAAGGTGGCATTCCTAGTGGCCATCACCTCAGCCCGCCGGGTCTCGGAGCTCAGGGCCCTGACTTCTGAACCGCCGTATACGGTTTTCCATAAGGATAAGGTTCAGCTCCGCCCTCACCCTGCTTTTTCGCCGAAGGTAGTCTCGGCTTTTCACATGGATCAGGATATTTTCCTTCCGATCCTCTGTCCTAAGCCCCATTCCTCTAATGAGCAACGCCGCCTGCACATGTTAGATGTGCGCAGAGCGCTGGCCTTTTACTTAGACAGAACCAGGCCATTTAGGAAGTCCCCCCAGCTTTTTATTGCTTCGGCCGAGCGCATGAGGGGACGACCGGTCTCCACCCAGCGGATCTCCCGCTGGATCATCTCGTGCATTCGCACCTGTTCGACGAGAGCCCAGGCCTCGTCAGCGGCCTATGTGGCTCATGTCCCCATTCAGGACATCTGTAGGGCTGCTACTTGGTCCTCGGTCCACACTTTTTCATCGCACTATGGGATCATCTCCCAAGCAAGGGATGACGCCGGGTTTGGTAGAGCGTGCTCCGCCCGGGTAACCCTTAATTCTTTACACTTAAACGCCTACCCACCTCCATCAGGGATAGCTTGGAGTCACCTATAGTGGAATACACATGAGCAATCACTCGAAGAAGAAAGGACAGTTACCTGTTCTGTAACTGGCGTTCTTCGAGATGTGTTGCTCAGGTGTATTCCACGTCCCGCCCTCCTTCCCCTCTGTCGGAGTTGTCTGGCAAGAAGGAACTGCGGGTGGGAGGAGCGCGCAGCCCCCTTTATGGCGCGATATGTCGGCGCCACTCCAGGGGTTGCAGCAATGCTCCCCCTCTATGGATACTGCTAAGGGAAAAACTTCCGGTACTGGTGCACGTGGCGAGCACGCACACCTATAGAGGAATACACCTAAGCAACACATCTCGAAGAACGCCAGTTACGGAACAGGTAGCTGTCCTATCCCACTTCTCTGACGCAGGAGAGGCCTGTGGTCCCTGCTCCCTTGGTTTGATGGAGCTGCTGAGAATAGGGGAGGTGTGAACAGAGCTGGGAACAGGCCCGAGGGTTAACAAAATGTCAGGGAGGGTCCCTTCCCTCCAGAGGGTAAAGTGTTACCCGTCCTTGGCAGATCCTTTCCTTCCCTCCTCATTCTGTCCATTGCTGTCTGGACTCTGCCCAGGCGCCTGGCTCCCATCCATTGCAGTTTGGCTGTTCCATACCCTGCTGGGTACCAGGCCCTGTACAGAGAACTGCTAAGGGTCAGGATTGAAGAGCCAGCTGGAATCCGGCCATGAACTCTTGCTAAGTGCCCCTGGGGTGATGTGAATGGGAGAGGCCAGGATGTGTCTTTGGGGTCTTGCCAGGGCTCCCCAGAGAACCCTCCTAATCATCCCCTGACCGGTGTAGCCCCAGATCCCATGACTGACGGGTGCTCCCTCCTCTTGCAGCCTCTGCTGGACATCATGCTGACGGAAACCCCCACCACGGACAAGCTGCAGCACCTTTTGGAGGTGAGCACAATGGCAGGGTCTG
>NW_020680640.1:0-6576 GCF_002925995.2 Terrapene triunguis
CCCCCCCCCCCGGACTGACCCCTTCCCCTTCGCAACAGGCCTCCCAGCTTTGTCCCTTGCTGCCTACCCTATTTGTCCTTTGTAGCCTTTGTCCCTCCCCAGCTTCAGTTTGTTTGCCTGCCCCGCCCTTTTCCCTCTGCAGTTTAGTTTGGTTGTCCCACCCCAGCCCTGCGGTTAGCCCCTTGGTTCTTCTGCCCCATTCCCAGCCTAGTTGCTCCCTTTCCTTTGCTCCCCTCCTTGCCCTGATTGACCCCCTCCTCGTGTGCCCATGCCCCCTCCCATGCGCTTGTGCCCCCCATCACATTTTGGTTAATCACTGCACCCCCTGATGTTAGTGTAACCTTCCCTCCCTTAGTGCAACTAGAGGAGCCAGTGTCGGTGACTGTTCCCCCAAAGCCCTTGATACCCCCCCAATCTCCCCCCGTTTCGGCACCCTCCTCCCCTGCCTGCAGCCTAGCGGGGAGGGGTGGTTGCCTGTTTTCCCTTTAGCCGCCCTCCTTTTTCTCCGGTGTGTTTTCCCCTCCCTCTCTGCTCATAATGGAGGGGAACACGGTGGGCGACCCTCCCCAAGTAGACTCTGCCGTCCCTCCCCCGCCTGTCCCCTTGACCTCTTTCTCAACCGCCGCTGCCATACCACTTGCCACTGCCCCCGCTGCGGTATCAGCAGCGGCGAGCGACGGGGTGACCTCCGCTGCTGCCACGTCCCTCGCTCCCTCCGATTCTGGGGGAGCTGCCCCAGCCGGCAGGAAAGGCCAGGGAAAAAGGAAGGGGAAGAGCCCCGCTAGGAAACCTGGGCCCTCCATGGCAGGGGCTACCCCTACTGCTGCGGCCCCGCCATCGGCCGCGGCGTCCCTTCCCGCTGCTCCCTCCACCAGCTCTGCGGGTGCCCCTTCCCCGACCCCCAGGGCATATGCCCAGGTGGCGGCGGCCCCCCCGCCTGCCGGTATGCCATCTCGCCCGTCCACTGCCTCCGCTTCCATCTATAGCGGCCTGGGCCCCTTCCCCACCTTGACTAGGACGCACGGCATCCGTTGCCTCCAGGTGCCCGCCTCGCCCCATGTAGAGACCTACGTGCGGGCATTGGCGAGGGTGGTGGGGCCCACGGCCATCGTGGCGGCCTCCAAAATGTATGGCAAGGTTGTTTTCTTCCTTGCTTCGGAGGCCGCCGCCCAAGAGGCGGTGGAGACAGGCCTGGCGGTGGGGGGTGTATTCGTCCCCCTGGAGCCGCTGGAGGACCTGGGTGTCCGTCTGGTCCTCACCTCCGTCCCTCCTTTCCTCCCCAATGTGGCCCTGCTGCCCGCCCTTTCCACCCTGGGGAAACCAATTTCCATCGTTCGCCCTCTCTCGCTGGGCTGCAAAGACCCCGCCCTTCGTCACGTCCTCTCGTTCCGCCGGCACGTGCAACTCCAACTGCCGCCGGCGGCGCATGGCGGAGTGGCGCTTGAGGGGTCTTTCCTGGTCCCTTATCAGGGGGCCCATTACCGGGTGCATTATTCTACGGGGGAGACCCGGTGCTACCTCTGCCGGGCGATAGGGCACGTCCGGAGGGACTGCCCCTTGGCCCGGCATGGAGGAGCATCCGGAGCCCCCAAGCCCCGGCAGGGTGCCAGCCCCACCGTTGCTGGTGCCCCTGGTTGCCCGGTTCCCGGAGCCGCCCCTCCTCCTTCTCGGACCACCACTGCTCCCGCTCAGGCCTTAGGGGTACCTTCCCCAACATGCCCAGACGAGCTGGAGAGCCCCGCCTCTGCTACGTGCATTGTGACGGGGCCCGTAGAGGAGGGTGCGGTGGGGGTATTGCCGGGCGCGGGAGAGGGCCCTCCCCAGGGGGACTCCGCCCCCCCTCCTGCTGCCCCATTGTTACCTCCTCAGGTCCTCGAGCCGTCATCTCTGCCCCCCGACCCAACCCCTGTCACCCAGCCCGCGGATACTGCCATGGAGGGCTGGACCCTGGTACAGGGAAAGAGGGGCAAGCGGAAGGCTCGAGCTCCGCTCCTGCCATCTGGTGCGGAGGCCCCCCGGAAAACCAGGAAGGGGGGCACCGCTGCCGAGCCTTCCGCCTTGCCCACGGGTACATTACATCAACCGTTGCCGGCTGGGGAAGGTGTGGCAGCACCGGAGGATCCCACCATCCGTCCTCCGCAGTCCCTCCTTGCGGAGGCCCCCGTTGAAGCCCCTCCTACCCCCTTGCCACCTGTACCCCCTGCGATGCCCGAGAAAAGTGTCGCCTCGGGTGCTAGCGGGGAAGACCCTGGGGTGGTGGGAGGTGAGCTGCCCTCTATCTATGAGGAGATCGAGGCCCTGGGTCTGACCCCAGTCACTCAGGGGGAGGACGACCCTCTGCCAGCGGGCCTCGATCTGGCCGACCTCACCCCAGCCACCCTTTCTCCGTCTTCCGTGCCCCTAACCGCTGCTCCAGCCTCAGAGGAGCCCCTGGAATCTTTGACCTGCCCGGCTGCGAGTGACACCCCGCTGACGGCTGCCGAGCCTGTTCAGGCGACGGCCGGTGCCTCGCAGCTGGGACACGAGTTACCAGGGGTATCCCTCATTGGCGTGGGGCAACTGAGTTCCTTCCTGGGTGGGAGCCCCGTTGAAGATTGTTCACCTCCTGCTGCCGTGGCTGTTCCACCTGCCATAGAGCCTGAGCCCGGCATCCCTGGGGACCCCGCCCCTAACCCTCAGACCCCTGAGCCCGACCGCAAGGAGCCAGCTTCCGGCTGTCCAGCTCCTGGGGCCCAGGATCCCACCTCTGTCCCTCTTCCCGACCCTACTCCTGCCCCCGGCCCTGCCCTTACTCCTGCCCCGAATCCTATCCCCTCCACCTCCCATGATGCTATTGCCGCCCCTGGGGACATCTCCTTCTCTTTCCCAGAGGATGACCCCCAGGGAGCGACCTTTGTGTTCCCCAGTCCCGACCAATTAGGGGCTGCTATCCTCCCTCCGCCGCTGCCCCCCATTGAGCCGGGGTCTGAGGCGGGCCGTGTGGCGCTGGTCCAGCGGGCACCACGTCGAGGGTCCGCCCCTTGCCTGCCCGTCTTGGTGGGCCACGGGGCCGTGCCAGGGGCCCCAGTGGGAGATGACCAGAAGCCAGTAACCCCACCCCCCCATACGCTGCGAGAGGAGCTGCGGGAGTTTTTAGAAGACGTCCGTGGCTCCCGCAATAAGGTGCCGCTCGCTCTCCAGCGATGGGGGGATTTCCACCAGATCCTCCGAGCCGCGAGGGCCCTCATGGGGGAGGGTAAAAGGACCGGGAAGCAGGGTGCCGCGGCTTACCAGCGGGTCCGTAGCTTCCGTGACTCTTTGCTCACCTTCGGGGTGGGTCACGGTTTGCTGCGTGGCCCAATGGGGGCCTTGAGCGTCCCTGCCGGCGAGGATCCCCCCCAGCCCTCCTCATGTCACCAATTACCTTTGCAACATTAAACACCCGGGGCTGTAGGGTGGGTCTCCGCAGGTGCCAGGTGCTCTCCTTCCTTCGGGAAGGGGGGTACTCTGTGGTTTTCCTGCAGGAGACCCACACGGATCCGGCCGCCGAAGACAGCTGGCGGCTGGAGTGGGGGGACAGGGTCTATTTTAGCCATCTCACAGTTCGTACGGCTGGAGTGGCTACCCTGTTCTCTCCCGACCTACGGCCCGAGGTGTTGGGGGTTGCCGAGGTTGTGCCGGGCCGCCTGCTGCACCTCCGGGTCCGCATGGAGGGGCTTGTGATCAACCTTGTCAACGTCTATGCCCCGACATCGGGCCCGGAGCGGTTGCCTTTTTATCAGCAGGCGTCCGTCTTCCTCGGCTCCTTGGATCCTTGTGAGTGCCTGGTCCTGGGCGGGGACTTTAATGTTACCCTCGAGGAGCGGGACCGCTCGGGGACCGAGCAGTGCCCGGCCGCCGCGGACGTCCTCCGGGAGATTGTGGAACATCACTCCCTGGTGGACGTCTGGCGCGACCACCACCCGGACGATGTCTCCACGTTCACCTATGTCCGGGTGGAAGTCCATCGGTCGTGCCACTCCCGGTTGGACCGCATTTACTTGTCACGCTTCCATCTTTCACGGGCCCACTCCTCCGACGTCAGGCCGGCCCCTTTTTCGGATCACCATCTAGTCACCGTGACGGCCTCTCTCTGTGCGGAGAGGCCGGGGCCGGCCTATTGGCACTTTAACAATAGCTTGCTGGAGGATGTGGGCTTCGTGGCGTCCTTCCGGGAGTTCTGGCTGGTCTGGCGAGGGCAGCGGCGTGCCTTTCCCTCGGTACGGCGATGGTGGGACCTAGGAAAGGTGCGCGCCCGGCTCTTCTGCCGCGACTACACCCGGGGCGCCAGCCGACGGAGGGATGCGGCGATAGAGCAGTTGGAACGGGAGGTCTTAGAGCTAGAGAGGCGTCTGGCCGCCAGCCCTGAGGATCCATCCCTTTGCGGAGCGTGCCGGGAGAAGCGGGAGGAGCTCCGGGCCCTCGACGTTCATCGGGCCCGGGGTGCTTTTGTTCGATCCCGCATCCGCCTCCTTCGGGAGATGGATCGCGGCTCCCGCTTCTTCTATGCCCTGGAGAAAAGGAGGGGGGCCAAGAGGCACGTCACCTGCCTCCTGGCGGAGGACGGCACCCCCCTCACGGATCCGGCGGAGATGTGCGAGAGGGCCAGGACCTTCTACGCACGCCTTTTCTCCCCGGATCCGACCGACCCTACCGCTTGCAGAGTGCTCTGGGACGGACTCCCGACGGTCAGCGCGGGCGACCGGGACCGGCTAGAGTTGCCTCTCTCTCTGGCCGAGTTCTCGGAAGCCCTCCGCCGCATGCCCACCAATAAATCTCCGGGCATGGACGGGCTGACCGTGGAGTTCTACCGCGTGTTCTGGGACGTCCTCGGCCCGGACCTAGTCACCGTCTGGGCCGAGGCCTTGCTGAGCGGGGTCCTCCCTCTTTCGTGCAGGCGAGCCGTGCTCGCCTTATTGCCGAAGAAGGGGGACCTCCGCGACTTACGAAATTGGCGTCCCGTCTCGCTCCTCAGCACGGACTACAAAATCGTAGCCAAGGCCATCTCGCTGCGGCTGGGGTCCGTGCTGGAGGACGTGATCCACCCAGACCAGACCTACACCGTCCCGGGCCGTAGCATCTTTGATAACCTTTACCTGGTCCGGGATCTTCTGGAACTTGGGTGTAGGGATGGTCTGTCGTTCGCCCTCCTGTCCCTGGATCAGGAGAAGGCGTTCGACAGGGTGGATCACGGGTATCTCCTGGGCACTCTGCAGGCGTTAGGCTTCGGACCCCAGTTTGTGGGTTTTCTCCGGGTGCTGTACGCTTCCGCAGAGTGTCTGGTCAGGCTCAACTGGACCCTGACCGAGCCGGTCAGCTTCGGGCGGGGAGTGCGGCAGGGGTGCCCCCTCTCGGGCCAGCTTTACGCTCTGGCGATCGAGCCCTTCCTCTGTCTCCTCCGCAGGAGGTTGACGGGGTTGGTGCTTCGGGAGCCGGAGCTGCGGCTGGTCCTGTCGGCGTACGCCGACGATGTGCTCCTCGTGGTCCAGGACCCGGGCGACTTGGTGCGGGTGGAGGCTTGCCAGACCGTGTACTCGGCGGCCTCCTCCGCCCGGGTCAACTGGGTCAAGAGCTCTGGCCTGGTGGTAGGGGCCGGGTGGCAGGCGAGCTCCCTCCCACCCGCGCTTCAGGCCATCCGGTGGAGCGCGGGTCCGCTGCTCTATCTCGGCGTTTACCTTTCTGCCACGCATCCATCTCCGCCGGAGAACTGGCAAGGTTTACAGGGCAGGGTGACGGAGCGGCGCCGGAAATGGACAGGACTACTCCGGTGCCTCTCCCTTCGCGGGAGGGCACTGGTACTCAATCAACTAGTCCTGTCCATGCTCTGGTACCGTCTCAACACCCTGGTCCCGGCCCCGGGTTTCCTGGCCGACCTCCGGAGAGCGATTCTGGAGTTCTTTTGGCCAGGACTGCACTGGGTCTCTGTGGGGGTCCTCCATTTGCCCCTGGAGGAGGGAGGGCAGGGCCTGAAGTGCCTCCGCACTCAGGTCCATGTCTTCCGCCTCCAGGCCCTGCAGAGGCTCTTTTATGGTGCAGGTAGTCCGGCGTGGAGAGTACTGGCGCACGCCTTCCTGCGCCGCTTCCGAGGGCTCCGATACGACCGGCAGCTCTTTTATCTCGATCCGAGAGGTCTTCCGCGAGACCTCTCCGGGCTGCCGGTCTTCTACCAGGACCTCCTCCGGACCTGGAAACTGTTCTCAGCGACCAGGTCCGTGGCGGCCACCGGGGGGGCAGATCTCCTCGCGGAGCCCCTGCTACACAACCCCCAGCTTCGTGTGCAGGTGGCGGAGTCCCCCGCGGTGCGCCAGAGGTTGGTCCTGGCAGAAGTCACTAGAGTCGGAGACCTCCTGGACTACGACCGGGGAGTCTGGCTGGATCCCCTGACGCTCGCTCGGCGCATGGGGCTCTCCAGGCCTTGTACTCCCCGGCGCGTACTTCAGGAGGTGAGGGCCGCTTTGCCGCCCGCTGCTCGGGTCTACCTCGACCAGGTCCTGCGCGAGGGCACGCCCCACCCACCCTCCACCCCTGGTCCTCCGGACCTCTTTATCGGGCCCCTGC
>NW_020680641.1:0-5376 GCF_002925995.2 Terrapene triunguis
GATGGGATAGCCTAATTTTGGCAATTAATTGATCTTTGACTATTAGCAGTAAATATGCCCAATGGCCTGTGATGGGATATTAGATGGGGTGGATCTGAGTTACTACAAAGAATTCTTTCCTGGGTGTCTGGCTGGTGAGTCTTGCCCATATGCTCAGGGTTTAGCTGATCACCATATTTGGGGTCGAGAAGGAATTTTCCTTCAGGACAGATTGGCAGAGGCCCTGGGGCGTGGGGCCCGGGTCACTTGCTGGAGGATTCTCTGCACCTTGAAGTCTTTAAACCATGATTTGAGGACTTCAGTAGCTCAGACATAGGTTAGGGGTTTATTACAGGAGTGGATGGGTGAGAGTCTGTGGCCTGTGTTTTGCAGGAGGTCAGACTAGACGATCATAATGGTCCCTTCTGACCTTAAAGTCTACGACTCTATGACTCTATGAAGGAGCCAGGAATAGAACACAGGTCTCCTGAGTCCCCATCAAATAGGCCACACTGCCTCCCTGTAGTGGTACTGGAATAATTGAAGCCATGTAGCAGAGCTGGGTTTTACTTCAAGGGCTTGGTTTAGATAGTATCAGAGGGTAGCCGTGTTAGTCTGTATCCACAAAAACAACGAGGAGTCCAGTGGCACCTTAAAGAGGAACAGATTTATTTGGGCATAAGTTTTCATGGGTGAAAAAACCCACTTCTTCAGATGCATGGAGTGAAAATTACAGCTGCAGGCATTATTATACTGACACAGGAAGAAAAGGGAGTTACCTTACAAGTGGAGAACGAGTGATGACAAGGCCAATTCAGTCAGGGTGGATGTGGCCCGCTCCCAATAATTGATGAGGAGGTGTCAATACCATGAGAGGGGAAATTGCTTTTGTAGTGAGTCAGCCACTCCCAGTCCCTATTCAAGCCCAAATTAATGGTGTTAAATTTGCAAATGAACAGGGCCGGCCCATAACATTTTGGCACCTGAGGCAGGGAGCTCAAATGACACACCCATTCCCCCTCGCTTCGGCCAAAACTTTGAAAGGTCTCAATTCTGCCTTCTTTCTGTTCTACTCCTCTCATGTTACTGCTCTGCTACCTACCCCAATAAAGGAGAACTAACAACTTAAAATGCCTTGTTCAAAAATTTTAAGTAACACTTAACTTTCAAATGCCTGAACAGCAAATGTAACTTTTCTTGTCTGCATAGTAAACACTGGCATTTTTATCTGTTTGAATAATCAAAGTGGTGCTTTCCGTGCCTTCTTGGTTGCAAAGATTTGAACTGCTTCCTTCTGAAGGTCCACAGTCTGGGCCAGCTCATGCTCTGTTGAGATGGTTGCAAGGCCGACCAGCCTCTCCTGTGTCATTGTGGAACGTAGATGTGTTTTTATTAACTTCAGCTTGGAGAAACTGCGTTCTCCACTGGCAACTGTTACAGGAAGTGTTAGAAGTATGTGCAGAACAACAAAAGCATTTGGAAAGAGGTCATCTTATTTATGCACATATATTTCAGAACAGCCTTTGGAGTTGATCCTGCTGAAATGTATCTTGAAAGGGCTTTCAGTTCATCACCTAAACGACTCGCATCAATATCGCGCATGACATCATGTGTCAACACTGTCTCTAGTGCCCTGCATTGCTGGTGTAGGTCTTCTTCAGGTATAGTGAGGAGTTTTGGAATATCATACAACATCCCAAATATACTGCTGTGTTCCTTGAGCTGCATGAAACATTCTTCAACTGACTGTATTGAACAATGTAGCACCTGGTTAAAGAATTCCACTTTGAATTGTTGTTTGGGGTCTCTTATGGGATTATCCCGTGCCTCGTAAACAAAATGTCTTCTTCTTTGGTGACTCTTGTATTCTTGAATGGGTGGGAAAATAGCTTCAGTGTGAAGTTCCTCTGCCAACTTCTGTGCACTCTTCAGAACGTTTTGAAATCCCTCATCTGACCGGTAAGACTGTAGGTATGACTTTGCTTTGTCCAGTTCTCCCATTGCTCCAGATATATCAAGGTCAACACCTTGAAATCTCTTGCTTACAACATTTATTTCAAACAGTCTGTCATGCCACAACACTAAGCCACACAGAAATTTGAAGTTATGTATGTTTCTGGTGATTCCATTTCCCTCTGCCACAGTTCTCCCACGAACAGTTCCTGTCATAGCATTATCCTCCATAATGGCAACTATGGCATCATCTATCTTCCCAATTTGGTGTTTGATAGGCTTTATCGCCACCACTTGACTTTCCCATCATGTGGCACTCAGTGGTTTCAGTGTCAGAGAGGAAGTTCCCAGATGTTGCTTCAAAATTTGCCATCGATGAGTTGATGCAGAGAAAAATACATAGCTGCTTTGAATTACATTAAAAAATTCAGCAGCCTCACTAGAAGCTGATGCTGCATCACTGACCACCAAGTTTAATGAATGAGAACTGCATGGGACAAAAAAAGCTCGAGGGTTTAACTCTCGGATCCATGTCTGCACTCCTCTCTTCTTTCCTCTCGTGTTGGCACCATTATCGTAGCCCTGACCTCTCATGTCAGCTATCGCAATTCCCGTATCTTCCAGCTTTTTAAGAAGCACATTTGTCATACCAGCTCCTGTAGTATCATCAATATCAATAAATTCTAGAAAATGCTCTCTGACAGTCACCATTGCAGGGACATTTTCACTAGGTTCTGTTGTTGTTACAAAACACACCATTAATGTCATTTGTTCCATTTGGCTGATGTCAGGTGTGCAGTCCAGAATAACAGAGTAATATCTTCTGACTTCAGATCTGCCACAATCTTCTGTTTGACTTTTGTTGCCAGTAACTGTATGATCTCATTTTGAATTGTTTTTCCAAGGTAGTGGTATGTGTACATTTCTTGGGTGGTGACTCTTCTTAGATGTTCCTGGAGTACAGCATCAAACTCAGCCATCAGCTCCACAATTTTAAGGAAGTTTCCATTGTTTGGCACATACAGCTGATCTGAAGTGCCATGCAGTGCTAGGTTTTGGGTAGCAAGCATTCTCACAAAGGCAATGAGCCTTTTCAGACTCTGATGCAATCTTCTCTTGATGCTGATCATCTAAGGTGGCCTTTAACCTTAGTCTCATCTCAAGCTCTTTCCACCTGTGGAATGCTCTCTGGTGATTTGCTGCCTTCTCATGGCATGCCAGATTTCTAGCCAGATTTTTTCCAGTCCTTTGTTCCTATAGAACCCAATGTGGCTGGAACATTAGACTGGAAGAGTTTGCAACAAAAACAGTATGAAGCATTCTGGGTTTTTGAGTACATAAGCCATGGTTTCTCCTCTTTGTCACCATTGGGGATTTCACGCCAGTAATGTGTTGGATGGAAACTTCTATTTTCATTGTCTTTGGGGAACATGAAGTTTTTCACTTGCTGTGGCCCATGCAGTACAAGGAAGCCCACAGTCCTGGATCATCTAGACTTAAGGAACTAAACTCAGCAGCAGCTGTTTCTTGTGCCTCCACCACACTCTTTTCTGATCTACACTATTCTTCAGGAATGTGCATGGTTACATCCATTTGAGATGGAGATATGGATGCTGCAGTAGCTGCCAGGTCACCTGCACTCTGACTAACTGGAAGATCAGGCATCTCCTCACCACTCACATCCTCACTGGGGCTGGAAGGCTCACCGGGAACATTTGTGTCTACGTATCTCAGGAGAGCTCCTTCCTGCTTAGATAGAAAAGCTTCCTTTGCTTTCTTTCTTTTTCTGAATCCTGCCCCAGGGGGGCGTTTTCTTCTTTCACTTGTGACTGCTGTTCTGTGCCAGCTATAGTGGCTCTCAACACTCAGTTGAAGGGGACAAATAAGCAGGCTGGTAGCAGGGCCTGAGTGAGGGAAGATATCAGCGTCTTAAGGGCCTAACTGGCTCCTACTACTTCAGTTGACTGCCTGTTCTCCTCAGGGAAGCAGCAGGAAATAGGAAGCTCCCTGAGAAGCTGGTGTTAATTAGTCCAGGCTCCTGGGGGTGCTAGAGAGGTACATAAGAGGCTCCTCCTTCTCTCTCTCCCTGCAGCTCCTGCTGGTTTCTGTTATTCCCTCTCACCTTTTCCCCTGCCTGCCTGTTATGTCTCTTGTGCCCTCCTTCCTCCAGCACAGCACTCCACCTTCTCTGTGCATCTAGAGCAGAGAGAATACATATGCACCAGCAGCAGACACAATTTTCTACACTCTAGGTCCTAGTGACCTCCCATCCACTACCCCAACACTCTGGCACCTGAGGCGGCCACCTCAGTTCGCCTCATGGTAAGACCAGTCCTGCCCAAATAAATCTGTTAGTCTTTAAGGTGCCACCGGACTCCTCATTGTTTTTTTGGTTTAGATAATGTACTATAAATACACTGTATGTGCAGCTGTCCAATTTTTGTGAGCCAACAGGAGAGTCCAGACAGCATTAGGGATTTCACAATATGTGTAGGAACAAAAAGGTTGAATGTCATGTTTGTTTTAGGATCAACTTTTGGTTCACTTGGCTAGTCGGGAAAAAATCCTTGCACAGATGTTATATTACTTTTGCTTTCATTTCTAGCCCAGTTATCCTAATAAATGGGCTTCTTGTGTGTGACTTTGATTTAGCAATAAATAAATAAAGAAATAAGTAAAGGAAAAGTATAAAATTTGCAAAGGAACACACAGAAAAGTACAGATGGGAAAGCTGGTAAAATAACTCATAACTTCAGAGGAAAAAGTCTTCAGCCATTTTAAAGATACAGAGGGGTGGGAATGATTGTATGAACATCCAAATATTAAATGTTTTCAATTATTAAAATATTAATCTGTTCTAGCCCCATTTTAAGAGAGAAAGCAAATATTGAAATTCCTTTCTCCAGAAAAACATTGCTGAAGACTCTTGCCTATCTTCTTGCAATCCATTCACTGAAAGGCTCTTAGACTCAGACCCATTTTCTTTGTATTTTGAAAAACAACCTTCCTTGGATGCTTGGGCAGAGACAGTATTTTCTGTCCTACAAGACAGAACATTTATGCAGCAAGTCCAAGCAGAGTGTTAGTTTCCAGTGTTCAGACTCTTTCTGGGAGCATAGATTGGGTTTAGTTATGTTTGAAAGAGTGAAACTTGAGCTGACTTGGTCCTACCGCTATAGTTGCTCCACTGAGACTATTTGAATGCTATAGGTATCGACTGGAAGGTCTAGTTTAATAGGCTGTAGGGTGAGATTTTGACAGCCCAGCAAAAAGCCTCAGCCACTGCCAGTAACTGGAATATCAACTGTTACACTAAAAGAACAGGAGTACTTGTGGCACCTTAGAGACTAACAAATTTATTAGAGCATAAGCTTTCGTGGGCTACAACCCACTTCAGATTTGCTCCAATCCCTCAGATAGAGACAAGCACCTACAAGATCTCTA
>NW_020680642.1:0-5008 GCF_002925995.2 Terrapene triunguis
TGCAAAGCTGGAGCCAACAGGGCTATTGTGATCTCTGAATGCAGGGGAAGGTCAAATCAGAGGAGGAGGAGGTATTACCTCTATATATGGCATTGATGAGACCACTGTTGGAATACTGTGACTAAGATGGTGAAAAATTGGAGAGGATTCAGAAAGGATCTATGAGAATGATTTGATGTGTGGAAAGCATGAGTTACAATGAGAGAATTAAGGATCTTAGGATTAGATCCACAAAGGGAATTTAGGCATTGCAACACTGAATCTAGCTGTTAGGCACCCTGCGGCCTAATGGAATCCTCAGCCCTAAGTGAGGTATCCAGGCTCTCTGTGCAATGTAGGAGGAGAGACAGACACCTAAGAATGAGGTTCACACAAGCCAGTACATTGAGTAGGCTGCAGCCTAAGCTTGCCTCTAAGGCCTTGTCTACACTAAGGGGAAAAGTCAATCTAAGCTCCGCAATTTGAGTTACGTGAATAGCGTAACTCAAATCGACGTAGCTTAGATCTACTTACCGCGGGGTCCACACTACACTACGTCGATGGGAGATGCTCTCCCGTCGACTCCCCTTACTCTTCTCGATCAGGTGGTGTACAAGAGTCAACGGGAGAGTGATCAGTGGTCGATTTAGCGGGTCTTCATTAGACCCGCTAAATCGACCGCTGATGCATTGATCACTGCAGCATCGATCTTCCGGTAAGTGTAGACAAGCCCCAAAAAATGCCGAGGAGGAGAAGGGTGGGTCCTAAGCCACACCCCTTAAAGGAAGTTAAGCATCTCTGCTTGGGATTTAGAACTGTGAGCCCTCTCTTGGAATCAGGCCCCTAAGGTCAGCGTTTTCTTGTAAAAAGAAAAAAAAAATTAGGAGAAGTCTTCAACCCTCCACCGTTATACCCAGTATCCCACTGGTTAAAGCATTCACTAAGGATATGGGAGACCCAGGTTCAAATTTCAACTCTGTCTGATGTGGAGCAGGGATTTTAACCAAGTCTCCCATCTCTCCCAGGAGAATGCCCTAACCAGCATTTTGGGGTGAAGATGTTCCACTTTATATGAAATACTTAGGGAGAGTGTGAATGACTCTATAGCCCAGTGGTCCAGGGGCATCCTAAGCTACCAGATGCACTCCTTGGCTGGAGAATGAGGAAGCTCCATACTAGTATAGGATGCTCCAAATGTATTGAATAAGGAGTTGTGGACCTAGAGTTCTGAGTCAGGCTATCTACCTGTCCATGTAAAAAAAAAACTAGTTATGCAAATAACCCAGATATGAAGAATCTGTCATTATTAACCCATTTGAAGGAAAAGGCCTTTTGGCAACAACAAATGAGGGACCAAGAAAGATGGCATTAGACAGACAGGTTTCAGTGGTAGCCATGTTAGTCTGTATCAGCAAAAAAAATGAGGAGTCCTTGTGGCACCATAGAGACTAACAAATTTATTTGGGCATAAGCTTTTATGGGCTAGAACCCACTTCATCAGATGTATAAAATAAAAGATACAGGAGCAGGTATAAATACATAAAAGGATGTGGGTTGCTTAACCAAGTGTTGTCAGTCTAACGAGATAAATCAATTAACAGCAGGATACCAAGGCAGGAAAAATAACTTTCGAAGTGGTAATGAGAGTGGCCCATTTCAGACAGTTGACAAGAAGGTGTGAGTAACAGTAGGGAGAAATTAGTATTGGGGAAATTAAGTTTAGGTTTTGTAATGACTCAACCACTCCCAGTCTTTATTCAGGCCCAATCTGATGGTATCTAGTTTGCAAATTAATTCCAGTTCTGCAGCTTCATGTTGGAGTCTGTTTTTGAAGTTTTTTTTGTTGAAGAATTGCCACTTCGAGGTCTGTTATTGAGTGACCAGAGAGATTGAAGTGTTCTCCTGGTTTTTGAATGTTATGATTCCTGATGTCAGATTTGTGTCCATTTATTCTTTTGCGTAGAGACTGTCTGGTTTGACCAATGTACATGGCAGAGGGGCATTGCTGGCACATGATGGCATATATCACATTGGTAGATGTGCAGGTGGCATACAAACAGTGAGATTAGATAAAAACATAAAATACTCTTGCTGAAAGGTTGCAATATTGTACTACTTTGTTTCTTAGAATTCAGAATGTGAACCCACAAACCCACAAAAAACAGAGAAAAAAAGAAGGCTGCTTCCTAAAACAGAGAGGCACAACTCACCCCACTTTACTCTAGGCTGGCTGGCTGCAGACTGACTCTGATTGCATGTTTCAGTACAGAACCCCCTCCCAGCAAGCAGGACCAGGAAACCCCCTGAGAATTTAAAGTCATAGATCACAGTTTAAACACAGTTTTTGATACATCACAGGGACTCCATACAGGATTCAGAGTTCATCCTTACAGATCTCATTAGAGGATTAGGACCTAAGTGATACCACACATTTTGCCTTGATTTTGCAACTAGATTAATTGACAAAATGGTTAGACTGATAGCACTCAAGTGATGCTTTCTGTAGAAGAATATTTTTATTATGGGTTCTTCTAGGATCAATGTGTGTGGATATTCTCAGTGGGCTAGTACTCATACGAGGCCACACAACTTTCTTTTATCCTTCCCTAAACTATCTCTTAACCACTCCTCAGTGAAGGTATGGCTGATGTGGTTAGGTCCTATGATGGCGTCCCTTGAATAGATATGTGGACAGAATTGGCACTGGGATTTGTAGCAGGGTTTGGTTCCTGGGTTGGTGTCTTTGTTGTGTGGTGTGTAGTTGCTGCTGATGAATATTTGCTTCAGGTTGGGGCTGTCTGTAAGCAAGGACTGGCCTGTCTCCCAAAGTCTGTGAGAGTGAGGGATTGTCCTTCAGGATAGGTTGTAGATCCTTGATGATGTGCTAGAGAGGTTTTAGTTGGGGGCTGTAGGTGACGGCTAGTGGTGTTGTGTTACTTTCTTTGTTGGGCCTGTCTTGTAGCAGGTGACTTCTCGGTACCCTTCTTGCTCTGTCAATCTGTTTCTTCACTTCACCAGGTGGGTATTGTAGTTATAAGAACACTTGATAGAGATTCTGTAGGTATTTGTCTCTGTCTGTCTCTGTCTTGGTTGTATCTTAGAGCTTGGCTGTAGACAATGGATTGTGTGATGTGGGTTGGGTCATTACAAAACCTAAGCTTAATTTCCCCCTACTGTTACTCACACCTTCTTGTCAAGTGTCTGAAATGGGCCACTCTCTTACCACTTCAAAAGTTATTTCAAATATATGGAGATGTACCTATCTCATAGAGCTGGAAGGGACCCTGAAAGGTCATTGAGTCTAGCCCCCTGCCTTCACTAGCAGGACCAAGTACTGATTTTGCCCCAGATCCCTAGGTGGCCCCCTCTAGGATTGAACTCATCAGCCTGGGTTTAGCAGGCTAATGCTCAAACCACTGAGCTATCCCTCCACCTCTCCTCCCTTGGTATCCTGCTGTTAATTGATTTATCTCATTAGACTGACAACACTTGGTAAAGCAACCCACATCCCATCATGTATTTATACCTGCTCCTGTATCTTTTACTTCATACATCTGATGAAGTGCGTTCTAGCCCACGAAAGCTTATGCCCAAATAAATTTGTTAGTCTCTAAGGTGCCATATTAGACAGACAGATGTTGAAATCCTGGGTTGCCTTGTGTCACACAAGACAGGAGCATGTAATCTAATAATCCAGTGTTTTGGTCAGTTACCTGGGAGACTCAGGTTCCAGTCCCTGTGCCAAAGACTATAGGAATAAAAGTACATTAATGTTTAACAGAATCCCAACCTTAGCTTTCCAGGTTATCTGAGTGAACAGAAGCAGTTAATGTAGTGGTATGTCACTCACTGTCATGGAGTAAGAGGAAGTCTGAGAGAGATATAGTGAGTTCTCCAGCCCAAACAGTTTCAACTAGATATAATTATCCTATTCTACATAGGTTCTTGTACTGCCCTCATCACTAGTGCTGAGTGCCTTTCAGTAGTGCATTAAGTATTACATGGCTCACATCTGTCATTTGCAGTTTGTTATCCTTTCACTGGGGAAGAACTGTGTGTGCAGTATAGTGTGGTGTTTTGATAGGTTTTTATTTTTATAAATGTACACACTGCTGTGTATTCATTAAAGAAGGCAAAGTGGAAGAAATACAACTTGTTCTTGAGTGGAAGGCGGTGAGTTGGCAGGCACTGGTCCTTAGTTCCTGTGGGAGCTTGTACCACAGTCTCAGACTAGTCCTTGTGGAAGCTCTGTGTCCTGACAAGCTTTACCTTTGCAGTAGAAAGTCCCATTGTGCCTGAGGAGTAGAGTTGTGGACTACAATATTCATCCTGGAGATTTCGGCAATCTTTTAGATCTCCTGGACCCAGGCCATGAGTGCCTTTTGGGTAAAAAATGAGATTTTGAACTTGACTTGGTATTCTTTGAAAAGCCAATGTAGAGTGGAACACAGGTCTAACATGTTTGTAATTAACCTGTTACATAGGCATTTATGAACTCAACCATTCATTTTTTTTCTTACGCTATTCTTGCGCTATTTAAATATCTATTGGACCTAGTTCTTGTGTCACTCAAACTAGTGTAATTCCACTGATTTTAATGGAGTTACACTAGTGTCAAAATAGTGCAAAAGGAAAATCAGTCCTAATAGTGTATTTTGGAATAAGAATAAAAAATTAGAAATTTTTATTTGTACTTCCCTAACTAGTGGACCTGAAAGCAGATTCTGGCCCACAAGGCAGTTAATGGAAAATGTGCAGAAAAGGCTGACAAGAGCCAACCCTGTTAACAAGGGAATTAATGCAGTTCATTCCAGTTCATCACTGCCTTGACTACAGCTTTCTAACATGCTTAACACCTGTGCATTTTGGAGCAGATGCTGGTCTGAGGGGCTGAGTGCCACTAGATCAGCAGTTCTCAATGTAACCCTTCTGCCCATCTAAGTTGGCAGCAACAAGGGCCGGGTTCTGTATCTAGGGGTTCTGTTTCAATAACACAATGCAAAACCGGCTCGAGCCCCCACCCAGTGAC
>NW_020680643.1:0-9860 GCF_002925995.2 Terrapene triunguis
TGGGAACGTATGAAAGGAGGGGCAGAGCCATAGCTGATGTAAATTGTTATAGCATTGGCTCTAATGGAGCTATGACAATTTACACTGGCTGTGGATCTGTCCCGGTAATTCCGAGATGTGTGCTAGCCATAGGTGCTAGGATCCTGATCCTGCTCTCATATCAATCAATGGGAATTGCGTCACTGACTCCAGTGGGTGCAGGATCAGGCCCTATACTTAACAATCAGTTAACTGTATTTTAGTGGTGGTTATTTTTTCATTCCTTTTATCTGTAGTGTGTGGGTGCAAGGGTGGGTGGGTGCATGTTTCATGCTCATTTCATAATATATACTTACAGAATTGCACCATTAATCCAATAACCTGCACCCTTCAAAACGTTAAAGAAGCAGTATTAGCCATTACAAACGCTAATGTGCATTATATTTGACCTTTCTTAAGGAGTTTCTTTACCTCCCTATTACGGGCCTAGAGAGAATCTTCATGGACAATTAGCTCTTTGACTGCAGTAAAAATGCATCCACCATTACTTACTGATCTAACTGCTGGAGGGCTAGTTCCTCAAAGAATTGTTGTGACGGTATAAGCAGATATCCTCAACTATATAAAGGAAATGAGTGACTGCCCCCTATATACTGCTATTAAGGGGTCTAGTACAATTTTCTTGAACTCAGTGAAAGCCTTTTCATTGAGTTTAATGACAGTTGGATCAGGCCTATAAAAAAATTGCTTAATATCTTTATTTTGTAAAAGAACAAATGAAACACCTGTGTATGAAATCCAGGCGGTAAGGGGCACTTGTAGTCAGGACATTAGCTCTAAAGTAAGCTTGTATCAAACAAGAGTTCAGCTGCAGAGCATGGAGATGTACAATGCACAAAGCATCTTCCTTGACTTCTTGACCAATGCATATCTATTTAAACACAAGAAGAGGATCCCAAGAAATTAAAAATCAAACAAATATGCTTCCTCAGGATCATCTTCAGATCCTGCAAGGGGGAACTGAAATTCCAGTCTCTTCCCAGGAATATCTTTATGATGCTGGGCTGGGAATAGGCCCGTTGGCATTAACCTGACTGCAACTGCATAAAATCTCTTGCCCCATGAGTTCAATGAGCAGGAGGACATAATTTTACCATTGTACTTCATATGTGTATTGGATCCTATTTTTAAAAACAATCTAGAAAAACATCACAAGAAGGTAAGCTGAATTTGTTTTTGCTTTAAAAATCGGGATAAGGCCTTCCATATGAATCCTTTAATTAGCCCAATAAGAACTGGTAGAACAGAAGAATTATTTTTAAAAAGTTATTCTTTAGAAGAGACAATCAGTAGGTAGAGCTCTGAATACAATATATCTGGCTACCTGAGTTGAGTGAATGTAATTGTTCTCTGATTAGCCAATGTAAGTAACTATTTATTGTTTTGGCTCAGCAGATGTGATTGATAGTATTCGCTAACCCTTGGCAACAGCCAGGGAGGACACAGTTGTTTACATGTTCACCTGGTTTTTTAACATGTCTCCAGAATTATTGGCATCTGAGAAGGTAAACAATAGAGAATATTCTGATTTATCATGTCACTGCTTTCAGCCAGTTATGAGTAAAGCTACGATTTTGTGAGGGATATTTTTAGTAAAAGTCAGAGACAGGTAACGGGCAATAAACAAAAAATCACGGAAGCCGTGACCTGTCCCTGTCTTTTACTAAAACATTCCTGACAAAATGAGGAGGGAGCAGCTGGGGAGCTGGTGGGGGGAGGGGGCACCCGTGGCTGCTGAGCAGCTCCGGGGTCCCCCTGCCACCGGTGGTTGGGAACTGCGGGGGTGGAGGGAGTGGCGGCTGTTCACAGAGGCTGAGCTGCTGCAGGGGGGATCCCTGCCAGCTGCAGCAGCTGGGCATCTCAGGAGTCCCTGCCGGGGGCAGCGCCCGGTCAGTTGCAGGGGTCCCACCGCCCCCAGCTGCGGCGCAGCTGCAAGAGGGTCGCCCGCAGAGGCTGGGCTGCTGCAGGGTCCCCCGCTGCTGGCTTCGGCGGACGTTACTGAGCATGCTCAGTTGGTGTGCGCTTGTTCAATACACCCTAAGTAGCAAATTAAGTCAGATAGCAGTTTTTCACCCTGCACTGTGGCTGGTCAGCTGCGGAGGCCCCCAGTGTCATGGAGATCGCTGGAAGTCACGGATTCCGTGGCTTCCGCAACCTCCGTGACATAATCGTACCCTTAGTTATGAGCCAAGATTTGCTTGTATGTAACAAGAAGCAGATATTGACTTCTACGTTGGGTGAAGATACAGATGTATTGATTTGAAAGGTAAATAGTCGGCACCTTGATCAATATTTACCTTGAAGAACACAACATATTGATAGTCACTTCAGAGTCAATATATTTATTATTGCACACGTTCATTGCTACAGTCAGTCAGGTCACTGGGCTAGATTTTCATCCAACTATAAAAATAAAACAACGGCATCAGGATTCCCTCCCCCCCCCCCTTTGAAATGAGCTTCCTAAGAGGACAAGGCATTAGAGGACCAGAAAAAGAATTATTGTTCTCCTTTGGGACAGTATTTTTCACTGACCGCAGCTGAGACGTGTCAGGATGCACTGATTTCAATATGCAATATGGGCAGTTAACATTCCTCCAGACCTCAGCATTATTGGCTTGTGTAAAGTTGAAACTAGAAGCTCAGTGGCTCATCTTGTGGCTGTCTTTATCCAGCAATGGGGTAGGAATTTCTTCTTGTATGAGTTCATTGACACAGAATTAACCATAAATTATATAAAGATAAACTAATTATAGAGTAATAGGGCAGTTGTGGTACCCATTTCTTTTCATGACATTTATTCTCTGAACTATAATAGCTGTAACACTGTGTTAATAAGTTTTTCCCTCTTCTTTATGGCTAATTTCCTTCTAATAACACCCATCTCCATCTTAGGTCTCCTGAGGCACATCATTGTGAAAGGGATACCCCGCAGGAGGGGCAGGCTTAGAACAGCCACCAGCTCTTCTGCGATTGCTGCCTAGTTAATATTTGCTCCTGACGTGAAAAACCCTATATTGAAAACTTATACATTGTGTTGCTTTGGCTTGCTATAGAGAATGCAGCTATTCGACATGGACCTCTCTCTGGGTTCTCACATCCAGGCCATATCAAAATCTTGAAGATTCTTTTTCTACTAAACAACTCTAAGATAAGGCCTTTCTTTTCCATCCACACAGCTAAACCACTCAACAAGGCTTTCATCCTATTGTGTCTTGATTACTGCTACACAAGGCTGGCCCTAGACCAAATGGCGCCCCAGGCAAGGAACATCTTCAGTGCCTCCTCTCCATTTGCTAAACTTTTGAATACCTTGTATTTTATTGCATTTGTAGTCCATTTCACGACTTTGATGTACGATTTGCATGCATGATTTATCCCTGTCATATAAGACAATAAATTTGCATGCCAATATCTGTAAATCTGTGTTTATTCATGCCATACCTAAGAAAATAAAAAGAATTGTTTCCTCTTAGCTTATAGAAATGTTTTAATTTTAAGAATAACTGAAATGTGCCTTCAAGAAATTGAACAGTGCACCAACATTGGGTGGACCAGTATTAAATAGTGTTACAGTAGGTGATAGATTTAGAATGTTAACCCTAGTCCTTTAGTTCAAGAGGTCGCTTTTTTCACTTTTTGCCTTCATGAACTGAAGCACAGCATCAGAGAGATCCAAAGACTGGCCAATGGGATTTTCAGGCAATAAAATAGCAAGCGATGTCAGTCTCTCGTCGACCATCATCGATCAAAGATATGTTTTAATGTGCCTGAGCTTTGAAAAGCTGCATTCATCACTTGCGACCATGACTGGTAGCGTGAGCAGAATCCTCAAAGCTATCCACACATTAGGAAAAGTGTCCTTCAGCTCTGCATCATGAATGAATTGCAGAACTTGGAGCAGAGAGTGCTTCCCATGTTGCAAAATGTGATGGATGTTGTCCAATTCCACATAGAGGTCTTTATCATTGATGTCCAAACATTCTGCGTGTGTCAGCGTCTGGTGAAGGTCCATACAATTGTTCATTAGGGTTTTCCTGTCCGCCAGCAGCTTACTTAGGTCATAGAAAACTGCCCAGATCTTTTCGTGATGCTTCATTTGTCTAAACCTTTCTTTGATGGACCGTCAAGCAGTGTGAATGAGCGAGCAAAAATACTCCCTCTTGAATTTTTTTTCTGAGCTCCCCATCACCTCATCTCTACCCTTGTAAACAAATTGTCTCTTCTTTCGACGAATACAAGTTTCCTTGAAGACAGGCTCAACTCCTAGTTTTCTGCCATTTCTTTGGCAACAGTGTTGGCATCTTCAAATCCGTTGTCTCTGTAGGCCACAATGAAATCAAGGCAGCTTCTCATCAAAGTAGTAGCCGTCATGATGTCCATCAACTGAGTTTGTAATGCCTTGCTTACAAATGTTTACTTGGAACAAGATATTGTGCCAAACCACAATTGAGACCAGAAATTTGAAGTCAGGAATGTGATTTGCAAGGTTTTGCCCCTTGTGTTGGATTCTGGCCTTGGCTTTACTCGATTGTGCCAGTTCTATGAGGGCATTGTAAACCTCTGTCATTTGGTACCTCACTGGCCTGACTCTCTCAATGAGATTCTCCCAGTGAGTGTCAATTAGTGGCTTCACAGTCAGATTTGTAATATTGTCCATAAGGATCTTCCACCTGATAGATGATGCTGAAAATAGAACGTATATCCTTTGCAGTACTCCAAAGAGAGATAGATACTGAATCAAAAGAAGATGATGCTGCATCTGACACAACCAGGCTGAGGGAATGGCAGCCACAAGACATGAAGAACGCTCCTGGATTCAACACAAGGATCCTTGCCTGGATGCCACTGTTTCTTGCTTTCATGTTCTCACCATTGTTGTAGCCTTGGCCGTGGCAGTCCTGAAGCTTTCTTTTATTCTCATTCACAACATTCATAAACAGTTCTGTTAGGCCTTTTCCAGTAAAGTCGTCCACAGACCAGGAACAGATGAAGTGTTCGTTTACTTGGATACAGCCATCTTCATCATCAACAAATCTTACTGTACATGACATCTTTTCACTGTGTCTAATGTTGGGAGTGCAGTCCATTATTATGGCATAGTATTTTGCTTTGTCGAGCCAAATCAAGATGTAATCAAGCACCTTCCTTGTCATAAGGTCAATCAATTTGTTTTGAATTGTTTTGCTGCAGTAATAGTCCATACCTTCTTTTACAAACTATTTGACATAGCTGCTCATGCATGACATCGTCATATTTCCCAAGGAGCTCTACCAAACTTAGGAAATTACCGTTAGGTTCAGTGAATGTCTTATCTGATGAACTCCAGAAAGCCAAAATATTTTTTTCAAGGAAGAGGATAATTGAGATCAGACCCTCGAGCATGTTCCTCCAGTGTTGGGTTTCTATATTAATAATGCACTGGTTTTCTGCGTCTATGCATTTATTCAGCTTGAACCTGGACTTGACCTCTATCCATTTTGAGTAGGACGTAAAATGGCCAGGTGACTTTTCATGTTGCTTCAGAGCATTATCTAAGTTATGCTAGTAATTGTACCTGGAAAGCGCAAGCAACAATTTGGCATTCCTGTCAAATATTTTGCAACAAAAACAGAATACTTTGTCAGTTGATTTAGAATAAACTAGCTAATGCCAATTCAGTTTCTCGCTATTCTCAAGCACTCTTTCGCAGTGTGACTTTGCAAGTGTCGCTTCTGCTCATTTATTGGAAATGTCATATCCTTGATTTTGCTCAGCCCATTCAAAATTGTACGATCAATATCGGCAGAGTTTAGGATCACCAGCCATAAAGCAGGATCTGATGTATTGATTTGTGGTGTGCAAGTTTTCTCACTGCTGTTTCTGTCATTATCTGAGGCTGATTCTTCTTTATCATTTCTATCCTTTTCCTTTAAACCACATTCTTCTTTATCATCACTCTCCTTTATGCAGCCAGGAAAACTGGATGATTCTTCATCACTTTCCTCACATTTCCATTCCTTATCTTCAGGTAAATCTGCTAATTCCTTAGGAATAGGACTTTTATCATTTATGCTGAGCTCCTCTGTACTGGCACAATCGCTGTTGCCTAAAGCTCGGTCTATGTTGTTCTGTTTCAGATATTTTCTCATCAAATTTGCCCCTTGCTGCAAACTAGATTGCAAACGAGCTTTTCACTTCCTATACTAAGCTCCTGAAGGCTTCTTCGGGGGAAGACAGACAGTATTAGGGAGAGCAAAAGTCTATGTTCCACAGTCTTAGAAAGTCATTAAACATTATGTATTAACCATTGCAAAAGAAGTAACAGTATTTCCTTTATATTGTTGCGTAAATAGGGGTTTGATAGATATCTCTGGCATCTCATTAAATATGTCCTTTATTAATCGCTACTTACACTCTTCAAGTCTTAAAACACAAGTACACTTTCACAATTACACAATAAAACAAGGTTCACAATATTGCAGCTGGGCTCTCACTTGGTTGTTATATCTCACTGACTGTCGATGCCATATCCCTTGTATAACCGTAAGGGCATGGCTGACAATATTCTAGGAGGTTCAAGGAAAATGCAGTTCTCAGAAAGTCTGGAAGGTTCTGCGAGATTCTACAAAGGTCCAGAACATTCTAGGAGGTTAGTGAAAAATGAATCCACATACGGAATACCTGAAACATTTTACTTCAAATATTCCATTTTCCCTTTGTTGCTAACAACAAAAACAGCACCCCGAGCCTGGTGCCCCCCAAGCGCAGAAACCCAGGCAGTTGCCAGGGTCCCCTACCCCGAAGTCCAGCCCTGCTGCCACATCTTTTTCTCTGGCCTTGACAAATGCAATCTTGCACCATTCATATTCATTCAAATTGCTGCTGCATTCTCCTAGCCTATCACTTGGACCATGTCACCCATCTCTTTGCATCCCGGAACTGGCTCCCCCTTTTCTATTGAATCAAACATAAGCTAGTTGTCTTCACTTTCATGGCTCATTCCCACCCTACCTATTCTCTCCGTCACTATTGAGATGTCAACTTCTGCCTCCAATCTGCCATTGATGCTAAGCTCCTTCGCCCACTTGTTAAATTTTCAAACAAGCGTGTGATGGAACACTTGGTGCACTTCAGTTCCTGAAGGCCCTGGAAAAGTGTCCCAAAGCACTTTGATGTTTTCTCCCATGCTGCCCCTCATGCTTGGCAGGAGATCTCTATAAACATCCGCAAAGCTACCTCAGTATCCTCCTTCAAAATGACTCCTTAAAACTCTCCTTTGCTGATGCCTACAACAAACAACTTGTAGGATGCTGTTGCACTGATACCACTGTCTATCATGACAACTAATATTGTCTCATTGCTTCTGTGTACTCCTCCATCTGTCTGTATCCTTCTTATAACCACTTGTCTTATACGTAGTCCCTACCCCAAATATCTAACAATCTGTCCTTTTGTTCTGTGTTGTACAGCACCTAGCACAGAGTGATCGTAGGTGCATGACTAGGGCTCCTAGGTATGTCTGTAATAACCTTAGTGTGGCTGTTTACAAGCCTAGCAATTTAAGTTGCTTTTCCATTTATCTGAAGTAGTTATATGGACCTTGTGTCCATACAATCTTTAAATTATTTCTCCTCACAACACTACTTTGAGAACAGAAGTACTATAATCCCCATCTGATAAATGGGGAACTGTGGTACAGAGAGGCTAAGTGATTTGCCTAAGGTCACACAGGAAGTCTGTGGCAGAGCAGGGATGTGAATCCAGGTCTCCCAAATCTTAGGCTAGTTACCAAATCATTGGACTATCCTTTCTCTCTGTTGTTTATTAAAGATTTACACAGCGCCCACTTGGATTCTTTAACATAAATTCTTAACTGTTATTAATCAAAGTAAGGTTTCCAAGGAGCGATAGAGATCACAGCAGCAGTCTGACTACATACCTGTCATTATCTGAAAGCTATAGTCATTTGGAGAGGAAACTAGGGGCACGCCTCTTATCTCCATTGAAATACATTGGAATAAAAGAATATACAGAAGTACAGAGCAAAAAAAGATAGATAATTTAGTGTTAGAAAGGGACATATGTAACCAACTTCCAGAAACAGCTCTCCACTGCAGAGCACCCAAGCAGTTCAAATTAGCACATAAGTGTAAGATCCCATAGAAACAGTGCCTTTGATTTTCAGAGTTGTTCTGTATATTGGGGGAAATAATTCATTTTCAATATATGGCTTGGTCACTTGTTCTTTTAAGAGCTATCGAGAGGGGGAAGGTGAAAGGATCCCCATACTAGAAGGTCAAATTCCCCTCTTGTTACATGTATGGAGTTTAGCTCCAGTAAGAAACAATCTTTGAACTTGATGTGTGCTTGAAACAAATATCATGGTGCCTGTAAAACACTGCAGACCAAATACACTCCCAAGGCCTAATGTATCCAATTCTTAAGGCCAAATGTATCCAATTTTTGTGTTTGCTTATTATAAAAATCCAAAGAATTGATTTTTACTGACTAAAATGGTCATGGAAAGCAAACTTCTCAGTCACATGTGCAAGTATTTGCAGAAAATGAATTTTAGATTCACATATGCAAGTGTTCCTGATGGTCATCTGGTCAGGGTTCAGAAAGAATGCTATGTGACTTATCTAGCCAATTAAAACTAAAGCAACACCACATAAATTTTGAATATTCACAATCAGGGTATAGTGTGAAAAGTTCAGAGATATTCATTGAATAAATAGGAATAACAAATTAATTTGAGGAAATCATGATCTGCTCATGCATCTTCTTTGAGCACAAAAAGAGGAAAAATCCCTAAAGCAAATTAGTCGCTGAGAATGATTCGGTCAGCTCTATTTCCAACCCTTCAACTTGCAGCCTAACAACATATTTCTCCATACAGGAGGTAACATGGACTCCTCAATGGACCTACTGTGATTTATACCAGTTGAGGCTCTGGCCCAGAAACTTAGGAGATGGTTAATTAGTCTCTGTTAGAGATACTCTTGCAGCAGTACATAGGCTCAATTCCTTTACCTTCCATTGATACAATTCTCTTTAGCAAGAGAATATTCTGAATTCTTTGTTTTGTTTTATGTTTGCCAGAAAATCAAACGGTAATATTTAAGTTTGTTGCCCCTGTGCATGTGAAATATCAAAAGTAGTTGAAGGGATCCACCTATCATTTAGCTATCTGCATTTATAATGCTCCTTTCACCGTAATATACAAGATTAAAGGTCATATTATATATGTCCAAAGATGGATCTAAATCTTCTCCCTGTTTTGAAGCCACCCTTGGTCGTTTTCCAGAGGAAATATTGCCAGGCTATTGTGCCAGGGATTGTTAATCCCTAATTAACTAGATGAAGCTTGCAATGATCCTTATGTGTGACAAGACTCAGGCTCAACTTGATCTCTGGTGTGGGTATGGGTCTTCCCCTGACTATGTTGTGCCTCAAGATATTACCTTGGGACAGTTAGCTACACATTTCTGTCAACTGCAACTGCCATAATGAAACACATGGAGAAATTTTACAATAAACTCCTGTAACCTCTGATGGGCTGGGGAACGCAAAATGAGATGTGATGTTTTCCCTTTGATACTCTCCCTGTGAGTCTGTATAGAGTTTACCCTCCAAAGCTAGTATTTTATTCCTGACTAATTTTTGTGAGAAAGGGCAATTAACTTAAGCAGGATTTTAATTGGAGTATAGTTTTAGTTCACCCACTTTAGGAACTGACGGTCAGGGAGGGATTAATCTTTCCAAGATTTGAACAAAATGGGAAATGACCGCTTAGGAAAGAGTACTACAGAAAAGGATCTGGGGGTCATAGTGGATCA
>NW_020680644.1:0-5526 GCF_002925995.2 Terrapene triunguis
GTGATTTAGAAGGCTCAGAACTTACCATGAAGTGTACATTCAAGACAATCAATAACCACAGCATCATGTATGTGCGATGGTATAACTATAGGACTGAGGGACCAAAGAAAGAGCTGGTGAATGAGAGCGATGTGATCACAACCCTGCATTTGGACAATGGGTTTGCTTCTCTCACTTTGAGGAATGTGAATTCATCTAATACAGGAACCTACGTGTGTGAGGTGGGGATCACAGCAAGGAACCTCTCTGGGAATGGAACAGGAACCGAAGTGACCATCGAGAGTAAGTGCCAGAATTTCCTACCTGATCTTCTTGGGGAAATGGAGGCGAGTGAGTGAGAACAAGAGCCTACGTCTCCTGGAAGGTGTTGAGTGTCTTCAGTTCCACTTTCAATGGGAGCTGAGGATGCTCCACGCCTGCCCAGAAGCACTAAACTCCTTGCAAGATAGAGCCCTGTAGGACGGTATTAAGGGGGAACAATGTTTTCATTTTAGTTCCATTACAGCCAAATGTTTCACATGGCCTCAAATTAGCCTCTAAACGTATGCTTGCCCATGTTGCATGTAGACCTATTGGTACATTCAAAGCCTGCCTGCGTTCCTGGAATGTGTGAGAGATAACAGGGTAGTTAGACATGAATTCATGTCTGATTTGTGGATGGGTGAAACCTGGGGCTGCTTCTTATGTCAGATCTGGTTCACATAAGGATCCATATTGCAGGAGGCAACTTCTCCAGACTGAACATTTGGGGGGGGGGGGGGGGGGGGGGGGGGGGATGGTTTGCTGGTCTTGCCAGTCATCATAAAGCTATGAATAGAACTAAGTGAAAGCATCACTTTAACCTCTGATAAGCAGGGGATGGTAAATGGCCAGGCTGGGAAAAACACCAAATACTAGAGGGGGAGACATTTATTTTAATACATGCCCAGGCACCAGCCATTGCCACTGAAATTCTCCTGAATCAAGGTGCAATCGTCTGTTTCTCTCCTGCAGAATTTCCCAAGCTGATGGTGAATCAGACCCCAGCCGATATCCATGCGTCAGAAGGGTCAGATCTCACCATGGAGTGTAGATTTACGGTATTGAAAAACCACAAGACTTTGTATGTGAAATGGTTTAAACATTACGGAACTGGGGGAACGAAGAAGGAGCTGATGAGCGAAAGAGGAGGCGGCCCAGCAGCCCTGGCTTTGGAAAAGGGTTTTGCTTCGTTCACTCTGAAGAACATGAATGTAACCGATACAGGCACTTACATGTGTGAGGTGGGGAGCACAGCGAGGAACCTGTCTGTGTCAGGAGCCGGAACCCAAGTGACCGTCACTCGTAAGTACCAGTATTTTCCTATCTGATCTTCATGGTGAGAGAGATAGTGAATGACAGCCCAAAGGACAGAGAATGAACAACTGTTGCTGGTAAAAGCGGGTATGAATTCTCAGGTGTGTACAGTATATAACCCATTAAAAATATAGGCTCCAGCCTGTAAGGAACTGAAGGTAAAAATAGTTCAAAGTACCTAAGTGATTTAGGAGCCTCCAATTTTCAGAGGGGACTTAGGCAGTCAGGGCCAGATTTTTAAAGGAATTTACGCACCAAAAGTTGTAGTTGGGATTTTCAAAAGCATCTCAGCATCTAACTCCCACTTTTGCCAACAGGACATAGGCTCCTAAGTCACGTAGCTACTTTTGAAAATTTCCCCCAAATACCCCTGGAGAGGGGTGTTAAGAACCTCCCAGGACTCAGGCCTGTCATAAGAACATTAAGGAGGACCGGTCATAAGAACATTGATGAACCTAACTCACCACTGCACCACAACTGCACTGGATGGGATAAGAAGCAGCCCCCAATGTCCATCTGCACCTGGCGCTAAACCAATTTTATGGCTAAAGAGTTGCTTCTTATTCTGTGAGAACATCTTCATCCATGCATAGAACACATCCCTATATGGAAAGTATGTAGAAAAGCTGGAAAGGATCCAGAGGCGAGCAACAAAGATGATCAAAGGGATGGAATGCAAGCCATATGAGCAACGGCTGGGTATGTGTAGTTTGGAAAAGAGAAGATTAAGGTGGGGGACATGATAGCGGTCTTCAAATCCTTGAACGGCTGCCATAAAAAAGATGGAGAAAAGTTGTTTTCTCTTGCCACCGAGGGCAGGACAAGAGGCAATGGGTTCAAACTACAGCACAGCAGATTTAGATTAAATCTCAGGAAAAACTTCCTAACTGAGAATGGAACAGACGCCTAGGGAGGTTGTGGAAGCTCCTTCACTGGCAGTTTTCAAAAGGAGGCTGGAGAGCACCTGTCTTGGATGGTTTAGCGGTTCTCAAACTGTGGGATGGGACCCCAAAATGGGTTACAACCCCATTTTAATGGGGTTGCTAGGGCTGGCTTAGACTTGCTGGGGCCTGGGGCCAAAGCTGAAGCCCGAGCCCCACCGCCTGGGGCCAAAACCCGAGGGCTTCCGCCCTGGGCAGTGGGGCTCAGGTTCTGGGCCCTCTGCCTGGGGCTGAAGCCCTTGGGCTTTGGCTCCCCCCTATGCCCAGGCCAGTGGGGCTTGGGCAGGCTCAGGCTTCGGTCCCCCCTCCTGGGGTCATGTAGTAATTTTTGTTGTCAGAAGGGGGTCGCGGTGCAATGAAGTTTGAGACCCCCTGGTTTAGACACAACCAATCCTGCATCTTGGTGGGGGGGGGGGGGAGGAGACTAGCTGACCCTTGCAGTCCTGTGTAACCCTGTGGCTCTAGGATTCTGTGCCTAGGTGGCATCTGCACTATGCAGGCATGGCAATACGTACAGAGAGAGGTTCTGCTGTAACTCTCCATGGCTGCCCACTGAGCTGGTTCTAGCTCTAAAGGATCCTTCCCATCTTCCAAGTGAAGAGGAAAACCACATTTGAAAACCGCACACCCCGGTCACGATAGACCCAACGTTTCTAATGCCGATTGCTGCGTCTGAGTTCACAATTCTCACTACTGGCAATGGGGTGAGCACGTGCTGCTGGGAAAACAGAGAGGTGATACATATTGCGTGTATTGTTCTGATGATTTTTGGTGCAAGTGGAAGAGTCTCAATTGACACCCTGAGATTGTGAACAGGAGAGTGTAACATGAGCAGCTCTCAAGTAGCAATTTGTGGCCAGAGGCCACTTTTCAGTACCTTGCCTGTTTCCCCCTCTTTAGGGCCCTTTAACAACTCACTCAGTTTAAAGGTAGTTTAAACCATCACTTCCTGCAGTCCAATAAATTGAGTCCCCAGGGGCATCTTGGCCCTCTAGGCCCCAGTGCAGCGTCTCGCTTCTGATAATCCAAAACAACACATCCCTACCTCTCTGAGGGTCTGTCTTTCTGCTTCCCAGCACCTCCTACCTGGTGTTTGTCCTCCTCCACAGGCCTTTCCCACTGGGCCTTGGCAGTCTCTCCCAGGCCTCCCCGCCTGGAGAGCTTTCCTCAGTTTCTCCAACTTCTTGAGCTTCTCCCCTGCTGGCTCAGAACCCTGCAGGAGTCGTCTCACTCGCTGCCGTGTCCACACACATGGCCACAATTTCCTGGGCTTGCCCCCTTCTCAGCAGCTTCCTGCTTCTTTTGTAGTGGAAGCACCTGATTCCTCTCCGGTGGGACTTATCCTGTAATCAGGGTTAGCTTAGCCCAGGCTCTCCAGCCCATGGGGCAGGCGCCCTGTTGCAGATGGGAACATCAGAGGCAGTGCAGAAAGGCAGTATATGGTAGTGGTTAGAGCAGGAGACTAGGAATTAGGAGGTTTTCGTTTTATTTCTGACTGTCACAGACTGCGTGTATGACCTCAGGCAAGTAATTTAGTCGCCCTGTGCCTCCATCTGTAAAATGGAGATATTTCCTCTCCCGGCTTCTGTCTGTCTTGTCTATTTAGACTTTAAACTCCTGGGGCAGGGACTGGCTCTCTCTACATGTATGTACAGCGCCTAGCACAAGATCAGGGTGTGCCTGGTGAATGCTGATGATGCCCGGCATGCCAGTATTCACCTGTGATAGTTCGGAGTCACAGCTGGAAATACCAGCATGGGGCAGGTCTAATGCATGAACAGAAATTAGATGATTTGTTTGTACAAGCGAATTAGAGTTTGTTTCCAGACACATTAGTCTGAGGACAATTTGTCTGTAACTCTAACAGAAGAGAAATGGAGTTGGGTTCTCAATGGGCAGTTCCTTTGTCTCTTCTGTTCTACTGGAGCAGCTGATAGAGTGCGCAAACCTCAAAGATCCAAGGACCCGTATCCCATCCTGCACTCCAGGCTCAGTAACTGTCCTCGAGCATCTTTCCAACGTCAGCCAGTTTTAATTTCCTCATTGCCTTTCCCCCCCCTTGTGCTCTAACGCTCCTCAGTGACTATATTGAGCTCAAGTTTCCCTCTCACCCACATCTAAGTGTCTAACACAGGAATCCACAAATTTCTCTGAACGTCACCAGAATCATAGATAACACCATTAATATTATGGTAGATTTTTCTCCTTTTGAGAGTGCGTGAGATGCAAGCTCAAAAGATTTGGCGTATTCCTTCACACTCTGGATGCTTATCTGACTATTATCCAAACTGATCTGAACTTTTATGAGGTTGCCTTCAGTCTCTGTGGCTCATAGTTCCCCCTCACTGCAGGGCCCTAGAGCCTGGACCACAGCTCGAGCCCAGAAGTCTACATCACAATGAAACTGTCCTGCAGCCACAGCCCTGAGAGAGCCTGAGTTGGCTGGCATGGGCCCGCTGCGGGTTTTTCTTTGCTGTATCAACATACCCTACATTAGTCCTCTTCCTTTTCTCCAAGTACACTCAGCTCTCTTTGGATGGGTTTGGTGACACCCCTGCTTTCTAAAGCTCTCTTAATATGGAGATATACCTATTGCATAGAACTGGAAGGGACCTTGAAAGGTCATCAAGTCCAGTCCCCTGCCTTCACAACAGGACCAAGTACTGTCCCTGACAGATTTCCCCCTCCCCCAGATCCCTAAATGGCCCCCTGAAGGATTGAGCGCACAACCCTGGGTTTAGCAGGCCAATGCTCAAACCACTGAGCTATCCCTCCCTCCCTCTTCTTCCCATGTGAAGTGAAATTGAGCTTCAAAGCCACATTAATGGTCGCCTCATTTCCCCTTGTAGTGACCCGTAATTGTAGCTGGGAGTGGCACGTACCCAGAAGGGTACTTTGTGGTTCTTCTTTTGTGGCACTAACAAGATAAATTCCTGTTATTCTCTTCAAATCACGTAGGACTCTCAAAGTTCAGGTATACTCTCCATAGGGAAAAAATGAAGTCTCCAGTGAAATTAGAACACAGGACAGCAAAGAGATCAGATTCACTCGTTGTGCGACTCAGAAGAGGAGTTATCCCAGCAGATGGCCAGACGAATTCTACAGTCCATACAGAGCTTGCTGTGGCACTTTGCCTCATCTTCTGTGGGGGCCTGCCTAGGACTTTGTATCAAAAGGCTTCATACGAAGAGATGGTTGAAGATGATGTTTAGGAAGCTGTAATTTTCCTGCTTTTTGTCAATGGCCAGAA
>NW_020680645.1:0-1847 GCF_002925995.2 Terrapene triunguis
TTATCTGTAATCTCCTCCTCCTGCAAGGGAAAAAGGATTAGTCAGAAACTCGGACACCCCCAGGAACAAGGGATATTAACAGCACCTGGAACCTGCAAAATTTCCACCCAGCCCCTGCCCACGTCTGAAGGATGGATTCCCCCATCCAACACCCAAGATGAAGTCTTGTCTCCTCTCTAGTGACCTCCCACCCCACTCCCACCATTGCAGAGTGACCTCCTCCCACATTCCTCTCAGTCCCGTGAGAGTTGTTCTACTTCCAAACCCATCCAAGGAAGAAGCTCAGTTCCCCAGAATCCGGTCCTTATGGTGAAGCTGTGGATGGTAGCTCTGGTGAACGGGCCGCATGGGCAGCCTCTGCTGACTGAATCCTCCAGTTCTCCCAGAGCAGGCCTAGCCTGGCCAGCAGCAGGGCAAGCTTTCCCTGGCCCACGTGCCCGAGCCCAGCCTGGTTAGTCTTCGTAGCCCTTTCAATCTTTGGCCTCCAAGGCTGCCAGTGATGGGGCAGCTCTGGATGGTGGCTCGGATGACATGGACACAAGACCGCTAGGAACCGGCGTGAGGCCCTGAGGGGCAAGAAAAGTTCGCAGAGATCACAAGGGGAGTTTCCAGCCCCTAGCATAAGTAATGGCAGCTTGTCCTGTTGATGTGATGCCTGTTATGAAATAGCCTTGCTGGAGAGCTGGATCTGAACTCCTTTGGGCTGTTCAGGGGACAAGCTGGCACCTAACAAAAGCACCTGTCATGACTCATTTGTCTTCTTTCTCCTAGGTCAGTGAAAGGGGATGGGATGGCAGGGACTTTCCATGGCCTCTCGGTGAAAGGCCCTGGGTCCCTCCCCAAAGCTAGATCAATCCTTCTCTGGTTACCTCGTCCCCTATCAGCTGGTCGGCTTCCCCCACGATGGAGAAGGCTAGGACCAGCTCAGCCTGCTGACATGTAGCCGGGGGTCATGAATGGCCTTCTGAAAAGATCTCTCCGAAGACCTAAAACCAACAGCACCAGAGCCCTTGGCAATTGTCCAGAACCAGGCTCCAAATCCCTCTAGTGGCTCACGTGGACGGTCAGAGTCCTGCTGCAGCCCGGGCAGCTAATTCCCCTCGAGGACCTGTGGGGTCTATGGCCCAGGGAACCCCCTTCAGTGAGAGGTCGCAGGCACTGAGGCCTCTCATAGCTCTTTCTGGAGCAGGATTCACTGCAGGTGCCATGACATGCTGGGAATGTGTCTGTGTGCATGAGCCTGGCGCGCTCTGGAATGTAGCTCACAAAGACCACACAGGACCCTCTACTGCTTCCAGCAGCGATATCTCCTGGAGCTCACACACTAGAAGTATGGGCCTTTCAGAGCTGCCTCCCTTTCCACTCCCCACCCCACTGACATTCCCACGAGCCTTGTGTACGGTGCAGTAATTCAGCCCAGGGTAGGAGCTCAGTATCCCTGACCAACTCCCAGGACAGGGGCAGGTTCTGCTTCCTGACTCGCGATGTGCTGGGTAAACCCCACACCGTTCCTGTGCTTCCACATGGTTCAGGGAATCCAGTAAGGATCGGGTCAGGCAATAGCTAGGTGTGTCCTTCCCAACTCACTGACCCAGTGGCTCCCCTCTCGGACACTCGGGTGTCAGCCAGGGAGTCAGTGGGTGGAGCCGGATTATGCTATGTGGCAGTGGATCCATCTAACACACACAAACCATGGCCATTAGCAAGGCTCCAACACAGAATCCTCAGCCTCTCGCAGCTGAACACTGGAGGGGGAGACACAGCTCCGCACCTGAGCTGGTGCAATGCACTGGCTGAGAATCCTTACCTCCCCCACCCTGGCCATATTCCTGTAACCAAGGCGCTTG
>NW_020680646.1:0-2374 GCF_002925995.2 Terrapene triunguis
AGTAGCCTGAATATTTTGTAATCTTTGGTGTAAAGTGATCATCTATCGCAGACTCTGGCAAAGCAGCGGAATTTTCAAACCCCTACTCTGAAGACAAACTGCTGCTCTCAGCTGACAAAGGACTAAGGGCAGAGCCATACTCTTTCTGGCTCCCAGTTACAACATTAACCTTCTTAGACATGGCTAAAATGTTATTACCTACTAAAATCCAGCAGGGAGCAGATTCTAATGCCCACAATAACATCACCCTTAAAATCCTCCCACTCAAGGAGAACCTTAGCCAGAAGCACAGTTACAGTGAATTCAGCAAAAGCTAATTTATTTTACACTTTTACCAGGAAGTTTGTCTTCTTCCCTTACAAAACTTTCCTTGACCAAAGTGACTTGGAATGCTGTGTCCTTTCAGCCCGTACAATTTATGCCATTTACTTTAGCATCCTTAATAAATTCTTCACTGCCTTCACAAGACTCAGCCCTAACATAGCTAACTGGGTCCTGCACCTTCTCTACTGCTGCTTCTGGGATCACTTTCATTGGGGGTTGTGGATCGTGGGCCACTTTGTTTTTATATGGATGGGAGCCCCACATTGATGGAAGACTACATGCTTTCTCTGAGGGATCCCCTAGGGTTTCTTGTCAAAGTTGGGGTTAGGTTTATTTCCAATCCCCTCCTCCCTATTAACTGGGATGATGGGCGGATTTCCCTTCCCCTGGGATATGTACCTTCCCCCACATGGGCCCTTGATTCAAAATATTCATTGGCAATTTCTGCAGCCTCTAAAACTGTGGAAGGTTTTTTGTCACAGATGGCTGCCTTCACCTCATCTGTAACTACCCATAACAATTGCTCCTGAACAGTCAGAACAAACAATTTTTCATAATCACCTTCAGCTCCTGTCCCCATTATCCATTTTCTTATAAAAATTACACATTTTGTGCACATATTCAACATGAGTGATATTGTTGTCAAACACTTTAAGATTTCCATATTTCAGCCCATAGATTTGGGGTAATCTTAAACCTTTTCAATACATTTTCTTTCAATTTCTTATACACCATAGCATCACCTTCCTCCATATCATTAAAAACTTGTCTTGCTTCCCCAATTAATCTACTCAAGAGGATAGGCATCTACTTGTCCTCTGGGATCTTGTGGATCCCCCAAAGTCGCTCAAAGATGGACAGGAACTCTTCTATACAGTCAGTCTCTTTATAAACTGGGCAGACTTTCTCCCACTCCCTGGTGCTCTGGGGCATGTACTCACTGGCTGAGGAAACTTCTTTTGCTGTTCCAATACTTTAAGCTGCAGTACGTGAGCTTCCATCTGTTTCTGGTCTGCCCTTTCCTCAGCTTCTACTTGTTCCATAAGTCTTCAGTGGGCTTTCTCCTCAACCTGTTCATTGGCTTGGCTTCAATGAACATTGCTTGGGTTGCCTCAGTTTTCCTGATCCACAGTTCTGCCGATCATTCTCTTGTGCTTACATTCTTCCTGGGCTGCCAAGTACTGCAATCAAGCCAGTTCCCCTGTCTGGGGCAGCAGCATCCTTGGACGCCTGATCAAAATTTATGAACAAAGCTCTCACTCCCTGATCTGGGGCTTTCCTTTAAAAGAATATTCTCTTCTCTTTGCATCACCATTCAAAGTCTTTTGAATCATGGCCATCATAGGGCTGTGGTTCACTCGTGTATATTCTTTAACCCTTAAAAACTCTAAACATCAAGTTTAAACTTTTAACAGTGCTGGGTTATGAACTATAAATCCAAATGACCTGTGGCATGTGAATTCTGCCAAGACTATGCCAAATGTCGCACTGTCTGGAGTCGCTCACAAGCAAGAATACCAACCTCATGGCAGATTGTTAAGAAGGCAGGGCACAAACCCCAAACTATATTTAGATTTCACTAACCAAGTAACAAGGGTGAACTCTTCAGGCACTATACCAGGGGTCGGCAACGTTGGCACGTGGCTCGCCAGGGTAAGCACCCTGGTGGGCCGGGCCAGTTTTATTTACCTGCTGACCGCGGCATGTTCGGCCGATCGCGGCCCCCACTGGCCGCGGTTCGCCGTCCCGGGCCAATGGGGGCGGCGAGAAGCGGCGCTGGCAAGCGATGTGCTGACCGCGGCTTCTCGCCGCCCCTATTGGCCCGGGACGGTGAACCGCGTCAGCAGGTAAATAAAACTGGCCCGGCCCGCCAGGGTGCTTACCCTGGTGAGCCGCGTGCCAACGTTGCCGACCCCTGCACTATACAGACCTTAATGTGGAGTCACAAACAGTCCCCTTGGGCATTTGGATCTATCTTGCCTCCCAGGCAAACTTGACTCTGTGATAGATGATCACTTTACACCAAAGATTACAAAATATTCAGGCTACT
>NW_020680647.1:0-5780 GCF_002925995.2 Terrapene triunguis
ATAAATTTGTTAGTCTCTAAGGTGCCACAAGTACTCCTGTTCTTTTTGCGGATACAGACTAACACGGCTGCTACTCTGAAACCTGTCACTTATCCCAGGTCACCTTAGATCTCATACCAAAGATAACACTGGTAGCCAATCCTGTAACAAACTAACTAAAGGTTTATTAACTAGGAAAAAGAAATGAGAGTTATTTACAAGATTAAAACAGATAAACATACACACAAATGAGTTGCAGTCTTAGCTGTTGAAATATGTTACTCCGTATTTCCATTAGGGCTAACCCAGGTTAGTCCTGGGGATCTCTTGCTTATGTTAGGAATCTGTGCCCATTAGAGTCCAAACAACATAAAAAGACCCCAAATTCCTTCTGGTCAGGGATTTTTTTTTTTTTATCACCATCACCCAAGAGTGCAAGCTGATGGGACATGGGGTTCTGCATGTAACCTCATCATGGATGGGTGAGGGGAGCAATCGACAAAGTCTTTGATTTACAATGGCCCATTTGGATTCAACAGTCCTTCCTGCTAGGCAGGAGATAACACTTTCTGTAGGAATCCAGCATTTTGCATTAGGTGAAGGGTTGTCCCCACCCCCACCCCCACCCCCTTTGGTGAGTTACAGAGGTTTCAGAATAAACATTTTACAGTTATAGAGCAAACACCTTATAGCACTACCTTATAGCATGGGACACTGATATTATAAGTAGGATTAATACATGCAGCATCCTACAAGCATTCCATAAAGTCTAAACACATTCTTATAACACTAATATCGGTTTTAACTATAGTAACACACAGGTAAGCCATGCTGGTTTCCAGCTATTCTTTTGTCAGTCTTCAGTGAGGCCCAGGGCCTTGGCATGAGCTGGCACCTGGTCTGCCAGTGTCACACTGACCAGAGAAGAAAATGAAATCTGCAGAAGCAGGGAAGAAACATCTGCAGTTTTGATATTTGTCAGAGGGGAACAGAAAGGGAAAATTCTTCTAGTGTAGTTCATATTTTGAAGAAAGAAAAAATACAGATTACACTGCTTCTGCAGGTTAGCCAGTTTCATCTCAACAACTCACTTTTATGGTGTATTTTACAGTTTACCTGCTCATTAAATTCAATATAAAAAGGTTGGAAATGGTTTTAAAAATAACTATATATTTTACTTGAGTAATGACCTGACACCAGTCAAACGATGTGCATGTATGGTAGGGACAAGGGGGTGTTTAGTCCAACAACTCATGCCCAAATTGGACCCATCTGTCACAGCCTGTTATTTAACTGCCTTGACTGTTGCTAGAACTGCAAGTTTCCTCTGGAAGAGACATTCCAGTAATGGGGAACATCAGGGTATGCAAGGCTATGAAAAACATGGTCAAACACTCTTGCTGAATGTGTCTAATGTGGGGGTTTTATCTGTGCAAGAACTGCAGGACAATGGTGGTCTTACACATAGGTGGTCACCACGGGCAGCCAGTGGAGCCCCTTCTGCCCACGCCCCTCAGCCCCGCAGCCAGAGTCCAGGGAGATTACTGATGAACCTGGGAAGCTGAATAGCACATACCGCCTCCTCAACTGCCCCAGAACCTGCATGGGACATAATAAAGCAGAAACTTGCCCTGCCAAACCCCACAACTGGGCGTTTGGTGGCAGCCTCCTCTGGGGATCACATAGGCCTCGTCTACTCTAGAGAAAGTTGGTGTAACCAACTGGATATACATCAGCATGTGGTGACTCAGGGAATTTCCCTGGGAATTATGGACTACGTCTCCCACAAACCTCTGATGCTATTGGCGGCTTCCAGAAAGCCTCTAGAAATCTAAGAGTCACTGGTTCAAGGAATCATACCAGGAATGGTGGCAGAGTAATAGCATGGTTCAGCACAGCCATGGACACAGGAAAAAATATTAACTGAACCAGCACATTTTGAGCAGGCCCTGCCTTGTTGATAGTGACATAGCAGGTTGGTGCTGTCCTAAAGATTCAGTTCTCTAGTGGAGTCCTATAGTTGGGGCCTGGCTCATTCAGAGGACAACCAAACCATCAGCTCCAATGTCACTCCAGTACTCACCAACAGCACAAACAGTTTGAGGCTGTTCTCTTATCCAGGGCTTGTCAAGTTCTGTTTGTTCTCATCTGATTCTCCTTTCCCAGTTCAACGCTACTGGCAGGCCTCGCTGTTAAAATCATGAGTCAGGCTCCAAGAATTATGAGATATAAAAGAAGGTTGGGTTCTTTTTTATTTGCTTTCTGAGTTTTAAGCCTTTAGGAGTCACATTTTCAAACTTTTAGCTGCAACCAGGGATGGGGGTTGGTAGTAGTGTTGCCAAGAACTTTCTAATTGCATAAAACCTAACACCGTGGCCTCGCCCCAAGGCCACACCCCTTCTCCAAGGCCCTGCACCCACTCACTCTACACACACCCCTCGCTCTCCCTCGCCCTCACTCACTTTCACTGGGCTGGGGCAGGGGGTTGGGGTGCAGAAGGGGTGAGAGCTCTGGCTGGGGGTGTGGGTTCTGGGGAGGGGTCAGGAATGAGGGGCTCAGGATGTAAGAGGGGGGTCTGGGTTGGGGCAGGGGGTTGGGGATGGGAGGGGGTGAGGGCTCCGGGGTGGGGCCAGGATGAGGGATTTGGGGTGCAGGAGGGGGTTCCAGGCTTGAGCCGAGGGGTTCAGAATGCAGGAGTAGGCTCAGGGCTGGGGCAGGGGTGTGGACTTTGGGGTGGGGCCGGGGATGCGGGCTCCAGGAAGGGGCAGGGGTTGGGGTGCGGGTGGGGATTCGGGATGCAGGCTCCAGCCGGGCAGCGCTTACCTTAGGCAGCTCCCAGTCCGTGGTGCAGAGAGGCTAAGGCAGGCTTCCTGCCTGCCCTGGCTTAGCGCAGCTCCCAGAAGCAGCCAGCATGTCTGGCTCCAGGGTCCCTTTTTGACCGGGCGTTCCGGTTGAAAACTAGATACCTGGTAACCCTAGTTGGTAGTACTGGGGACTTACTTTTTTAAAAAATGAAAGCTGACATTCTCAACAAATATCCTTCACAGATTCTTGAATGTCTTTATCACCTTCTAGCCTGTCTGAAGGGTGGAGCAGCTATCACAAACCAGAAAGCAAACGAACAGATGAAGTGGGCATCCCAAGCAAAACAAGGGCTCCCCCAAGCAATGGCCGCCAGTGATTATTGTATGTGATCTGCTCATATTAACTAACAGAAAATGCTGCAGAACCCAGAGTGGGCTGTTCTTGACTCTGCCTACTACTGGTTTACACTGGATCTTTACCAGCCAGGAAAAGCAGAAATATAACATTTGAAAAATAAAAGCTTAGCACCTGAAGAATTAAGTGCATGCACTTGTGGGGTCCCTTTTTGGCCTAATCTACCTTAGTAAAGATCAAATCTGTTAAGAGCAGGGTTACAAGACACTGTTAATGCTGATAGCCCATCTAAAGTAGGGTTCCCTGTGTTGCCAACAGCAGGATGAAAACCAGTGTGAGGAACAGTGAACATTTTTAGAAAGTGCCCCTGTTGGCGCTAGAGCCTACATGACTACTGGGCTGAGAGTACTGAGGTTTTGCTACATTTATAGGTGAAATTAAGATATCAAGCCATTTGCTAGGGGAAAAAAATATATAAAGGTCTTAATCAAGCAGAGAGGAAACAAGATACAGTTGAAAGCAAACCTAATTACAACATCTGAACTAGAACATTCAGGTGATTTAGGAAGATTTAGTATAATCCAAACTGGTAACATTGTAATCTGACTCTTTTCAGACTATGGAACAAATGGAGGAGAGAAGGCAAAAATATTAGCCAGAGTGTCCTCATGCCATCTAGCCGGGTGCCAGAAATGATCCAATATGGTTAGGGAGCAATGAGAGTTGCAACTCTCCACACCAGCAACATGCCTTCCTACCCAGCATGGACTGACTCGCTTTTGAGGCAAGACAGATGGCATTTCTGCCTCAGTGCCTTGGGTTTTCTGCAAGTGAGGGGAGGATTTAATTCCTAGGAGTTCTACTGGGGCAGTGAGTGAATCAGGGAACTCCCTGGTTGCCCTGCGCAGTGCCTAGTGCTCCATTTTGTACCAAAGCTGCCTGCTGCCCTTATAGACTTTCTACTGACAGTTAAACCCTGGAATAAATCCATCATTTTAACCTCCAAAACTAGCTCTTCAGACCATTCCTTGTTCCTTTTTATCAAAGTTATTCAGGAATAACAAGCTACTTCAGTTAGGAGGATGATACAGTGGGAAATGAAATACAAAGGTGAAGCAAGAGGATTCAAATAAATCACATTAATCACTTTGCTCTTTTGTGACCAAAAGGTTTGTGGGTGTGGTGTTTTTGTTCTTGGGTTTTTCCATTTCATTCTCTCCAATGGAAACCTGCAATTGACTAGGAGGGAAAAGGCTTATTATACAAGGGATAATACTACAGTACAGTGCATGTTAACTACTCAAATTCAAGTGGTGATAAGAGTCAATTATCTCAGGACTGGAGCCATTAAGTTTGCAAAGAAAGGGGTGTTGGCCTCCCAGCAGGGAGGAGAAATTTCTTTCAAATGCAATTTCTCTACACAAGATGCACCAAACAAAGGGAGGAATCCATTCTGCTAACCTCATGTTGGATCTCACATAAAAGGGATGGATTAACCCCTTCTACATGATAATTGTTCACCAAAATCTTGGTTTATGACAAATTCTTTCTCTGCAGAGCCCCACTACAATTAATGTGGAATAAAGCTCACAAAATAACCTGGTCATAGATTCTAAGGCCAGGAAGGACCATTGTGATCACCTAATCTGACCCCTTGTATGGCACAGGCCATAGAACTTCCCCAAAATAATTCCTAGAGCAGATCTGACAGCTGGCATTTTTATAGGTTTTAGATGGATGGCCATATTAGATTATCCCTTAAGCTACAGGCCCTCAAAGGCATGGCTATTCTTTTCACAGTATAAAAAAAGGCAATCATGAGTCAGACACCCAACCACTCCCAAAATCATGAGATTCCCCCCACCCCCTTCAGTTGTGGTTTTTGGTCTGTCTTTTGATTTAACTTCCTCTGCCCTCCCCCAGTGCATGGGTGAGAGACAATGTGGGAGCTGGATATACTCAAACTCATCTCCTAGGAGGTTTATTAATCTTCCATTAGATAAGAAGAACTTTGAATCCCTGCTGAGATGGGCAGCAGTTGAAGTAGTGAGCTACAAGTGAAATGCTTAGTGGCTCATTAGCAGCAATGAGAACCATTCCCCCATAAGTGCTAAACTTACACTGACAATGAGGCTTGCTTTCTAGAAAGGTAAATTTATTAACTCACTTTTTGACCTTTAGGAATTTATGCCAGCAGGTCTTCTACTCTCTGGACAGGCAACACAGACAAGAGCAGTGTGGGAGATTTTGTCTCAGACACACTAATTCTGCCACACCTAGTTCTTAAAAGGACAACTCCCATCAGCCTACTAAAAGCAACAATGCAACAGTAAAACAAATTAGCACGTCATCCAAATACCATGCTGTGAAATACAAAATCAATCCAACAATTACTTCAAAGTCCTTACATTAACTTTTATGCACAGCTGTATATTCTTCATTGTTGCCAACTCTCATGATTTTGTCATGAGTCTCATAGCCGTGTTAGTCTGTATCCGCAAAAAGAACAGGAGTACTTGTGGCACCGATGCATCCGAAGAAGTGGACTGTAGCCCACGAAAGCTTATGCTCTAATAAATTTGTTAGTCTCTAAGAAAAAAGAACAGGAGTACTTGTGGCACCTTAGAGACTAACAAATTTAT
>NW_020680648.1:0-5911 GCF_002925995.2 Terrapene triunguis
GCTGGATATATACCCCAGCCGACCCAGCGCCCCCTCAGTTCCTTCTTGCCGGCTACTCCGACAGTGGGGAAGGGGGGCGGGTTTGGAATGGATATGAGCAACACATCTCGAAGAACAACAGTTACAACGGTGAGTAACCGTCTTTTCTTCTTCGAGTGCTTGCTCATATCCATTCCAGTTAGGTGACTCCCAAGCCCCACCTAGGTGGCGGGGTCGGAGTGAGACATTGCTGTGTGCAGAACCGCTGACCCGAAAGCAGCATCGTCTCTGGATTGTTGCACCAGCGCATAGTGAGTAGCAAATGTGTGGACCGATGACCACACTGCAGCTCTACAAATGTCCTGGATCGGTACTTGAGCCAGGAAGGCAGTCGAGGAGGCCTGGGCCCTCGTGGAATGAGCAGTGAGGCGTGGCGTCGGTACACCGGCCAGGTCGTAGCAAGCACGAATGCAGGACGTAATCCAAGAGGACAGGCACTGTGAAGAGACCGGTGAGCCTTTCATCCGGTCGGCCACTGCAACGAAGAGTTGCGTTGTCTTCCTAAATGGCTTTGTACGGTCGATATAGAAAGCCAGGGCCCTGCGAACGTCTAAGGAATGCAAACGCTGGTCGTGACGAGTAGCGTGCGGCTTCGGATGGAAGACTGGAAGGAATATGTCCTGATTAATGTGAAAAGGTGACACCACCTTCGGGAGAAAGGCAGGATGGGGGCGAAGCTGCACCTTGTCCTTGTGGAACACCGTGTAAGGGGGCTCGGATGTCAGCGCCCTGAGTTCAGAGACGCGTCGTGCTGAGGTGATGGCCACGAGGAAGGCTGTCTTCCAGGATAAGTACAGGAGTGAGCAGGTCGCCAATGGTTCAAACGGAGGCCCTGTGAGCCTGGAGAGCACGAGGTTGAGGTCCCACGTCGGAACCGGCTGTCGTTGCTGTGGGTACAGTCGGTCTAAGCCCTTGAGGAATCTAACCACCATCGGGTTAGAGAAAACCGAGGACGTGAGTTCTCCTGGGTGGAAAGCGGAAATAGCGGCGAGGTGAACCTTGATTGAGGATGTCGCCAAGCCTTGCTGTCTTAAGGACAGGAGGTATTCCAGTATGCAGGGGATAGGTGCCTGCAAGGGAGAAGTAGCTCGTTGCTCGCACCAACAGGAGAACCGCTTCCACTTGGCTAGATAAGTGGTTCGGGTAGAAGGCTTTCGACTTCCCAGCAGAACCTGCTGGACGGCCTGCGAGCACTGCCGCTCTGTCCGACTCAACCATGGAGCATCCACGCCGTGAGGTGGAGGGACTGTAGGTCGGGGTGACACAACCGGCCGTGGTCCTGGGAGATGAGGTCCCGACTCAAGGGGAGCGTGATCGGCGTTCGTACCGAAAGATCCAGCAGTGTGGAGTACCAGTGTTGCCTCGGCCAGGCGGGGGCGACTAGAATCACCCGTGCATGATCCCTGCGGATCTTGAGCAGTACCCTGTGGACCAGCGGAAATGGAGGGAAGGCGTAGAACAGGTGGTCCTTCCATGTTAGAAGGAAGGCGTCTGACTGAGAGCCCGGGGCTCGTCCGTGTAGGGAGCAGAATACCTGGCACTTCCTGTTGGCCCGAGATGCGAAGAGGTCGATCTGGGGAAATCCCCACCTCTGGAAGACGGAATAGATGACGTCCGGGCGAATTGACCACTCGTGTGTCTGGAAGGACCTGCTGAGACGGTCCGCCAGCGTATTCTGGACTCCAGGAAGGAAGGATGCCGTAAGATGTATCGAGTGGGCGATGCAGAAGTCCCACAGGCGAATGGCCTCTTGACATAGGAGCGATGAGTGGGCTCCGCCTTGCTTGTTGATGTAGAACATTGCCGTGGTGTTGTCGGTGAGAACCAACACGCAACGGCCCTGTAGGAAGTTGAGGAACGTCTGGCAAGCTAGGCGCACCGCCATCAGCTCTCTGACGTTGATGTGGAGGGCTAGTTGGGCCACGGACCAGAGGCCCTGGGTATGGTGCTCTCCGAGGTGAGCGCCCCAACCTAGAGATGAAGCATCCGTGACTAGGTGGAGGGAGGGTTGTGGGTCGTGAAAGGGTACTCCTGCACAGACCACCGTACGATCCGTCCACCAGGTGAGGGAGGCCCGGACCGAGGCCGGAACCGTGACCACCATATTCAGGTCGTCTCGATGAGGACGGTAGACCGATGACAGCCAAGCCTGCAGTGGGCGAAGTCGTAGCCTGGCGTGCCTGGTCACGTACGTGCACGAGGCCATGTGGCCCAATAGGGCAAGGCAAGACCTTACGGTGGTGATTGGAAACGTCCTGAGTCCTTGAATGACGCTTAGGATGGTCTGAAAGCGGCTGTCGGGGAGGATAGCTTGGGCGCGTCTGGAGTCCAGAACTGCCCCGATAAACTCTATCCTCTGAGTTGGTACCAGGGTGGATTTTTCTATGTTGAGCAGAATGCCCAACTCGTGGAAAGTGTGTGTCACCATGCGGACATGAGCCTGCACCTGGTCCCTGGTGCGGCCGCGTACCAGCCAGTCGTCCAAGTACGGGAACAGTTGTATCCCTTGTCGACGAAGGAAGGCCGCGACGACTGCCAGACACTTTGTGAACACTCTGGGAGCCGAAGACAAGCCGAAGGGAAGGACTGCAAATTGGTAGTGCATTGCGCCTACTACAAATCGTAGGAAGCGCCTGTGAGGCGGATAGATCGCTATGTGAAAATAAGCGTCCTTCATGTCGAGGGCGGCGAACCAGTCTCCAGGATCCAGTGAAGGGATGATGGTTCCCAATGAAACCATGCGGAACTTCAACTTTACTATGAATTTGTTGAGTCCGCGCAAGTCTAAGATGGGCCGTAGACCCCCTTTTGACTTGGGGATCAGGAAGTAGCGGGAGTAAAACCCCCTGCCCCTTAGCTCCGATGGAACCTCCTCTATGGCCCCCAAAGAGAGGAGCCCAAAAACCTCCTGTGTAAGGAGTTGCTCGTGAGAGGGGTCCCTGAAGAGGGACGGGGAGGGGGAGTGGGAGGGGGGGGGCGAGGAAAATTGGAGGGCGTATCCCCTCTCCACCGTGCGAAGGACCCAGCGGTCCGAGGTTATAAGGGACCAAGCACGGTGGAAGCGGGAGAGGCGATCCCGGAAGGGAGGAGTTGGATCCTGGATACAGGCCGAGGTGCCGTCCTCGACCGCACCTTCAAAAGTTTTGCCTAGGCCCTGAAGGTGGCCTAGGCTGTCCCTGGTTTTGACCAGGTTGAGGGCCGGTCGACCTCCGCCTGCCCCCTCGACCCCGCCGCCTGGCAAAGTCCTGTCTAGGACGCGGCGGGGGAGGGTAAAATCTCTGTGGCGGTGGCCGGAAGGGTCTGCGCTGAGGCCCTGGGACATGCATCCCCAGGGAGCGCATCATTGTCCGCGAGTCCTTGAGGTTTTGGAGCCTCGCGTCAGTCTTCTCTGAGAAGAGTCCCTGGCCCTCAAACGGCAGATCTTGTAGCGTCTGTTGTAGCTCTGGTGGCAAGCCAGACACCTGGAGCCAGGAGAGTCGCCGCATGGCTATCCCCGACGCCAGGGTCCTAGCTGCCGAGTCTGCAATGTCAAGCGAGGCTTGTAAGGAGGTGCGCGCCACCCGCATACCCTCCTCTACCAAAGCCCCAAACTCCTCCCTCGACTCCTGGGGAACCAGCTCCTTGAATTTCCCCATCGAGGACCAGGAGTTGAAGGAGTAGCGGCTCAGGAGCGCCTGCTGGTTGGCCGCTCGGAGTTGGAGCCCCCCCGCCGAGTAGACCTTGCGTCCGAACAAGTCGAAGCGCTTAGCGTCCTTCGACTTGGGCGCAGCGGCCTGCTGGCCATGGCGCTCCCGTGCATTCACCGATGATACCACCAGTGAGCACGGCTGAGGATGGGTATACAGATATTCATGGTCTTTGGAGGGGACAAAGTACTTCCGCTCCACTCCTCTGGCCGTGGGTGGAATCGAGGCCGGGGTCTGCCAGATGGTGGTGGCATTAGCTTGAATGGTCGGGATCAACGGTAGCGCCACGCGAGAGGGAGCGTCCGCTGACAGGATATTTACAATGGGGTCGTGAACCTCCACGATCTCCTCAATTTGGAGGTCCATATTGCGCGCCACCCTTCGCAAGAGGTCCTGGTGCGCTCGCAGGTCAATAGGAGGCGGACCCATGGCGGATGTGCCCGCTACCGCCTCATCGGGGGAGGAGGAGGAAGATCCCCCCGGTGGCAAGGGGTCCAAGGGTGGTTCCTGCTCCAGTTGTTCCTGTCGAACGTCAGCAGCCCCTGGGACCAGGGCCCCCACCGGAGTGGGCACCGGCGCCTCCATACCACCTGGTGGGGGGCGAGAGATGGTGGCCTCCGGGGCTCTGGGCTCGGAGCGTGCCGAGCGGGACGCAGAAGGAGGGGCGCCTTGCGCCTGGTGGTAGGCCCACGGCGTCCAGAAGGACCAATGCGCAGGAGCTTGCGTAGGGTCCTCCGCTGTCTCCTCCAGGTGGGTGGCCTCCGCCTCCGAGGAACGGGACGCCGACCTCGATGGCCACGGCGGTGCCGAGCGCACCGACACCGGCACCGGATGGTACGGTGCCGATCGGTGCCGGTCGTAGGGCGATCTGTCCCTGCCCGGTGCCGGGAAACGGTGCCGAGATCCAGATCGGGATCGGTGCCGGTAGTCTCTTCGGTGCCGAGAGCCCGATCTGGAGCGGGACGAAGATCTCGAGGAGGCCCGGTACCGGGAGCGGCCTCTCGAGCCCGAGCGGCGCTCATACCGGTGCCGGGAGCTCCTCCTTGAGCCCGAGCGGTGCCGGTCGTCACGACGGGGCCGGGATCTGGAACGGCGTCGTGAAGGTGATCGGTGCCGCGAGTACGACCGGCGCCGAGGTGACATCCGGCGCCGGGACTCCGAGCGGCGTCGGGACGTGCTCCTGGACCTCGAACGGTGCCGCAAGTCTGGGGCTGGAGACGGCGGGCGCAGCAGGGCAGGCTTGCCCCTGGACTGCAGCTGTCGCGGAGCAGCCGGTGCCGGGAGGTGTGACGGCCCCGGTTCAGTGAAGGCAATCAGGTCCCGTGCCGTTGCAAATGTCTCCGGGGTGGACGGGAGACAAGGTTCCACCACCAACCTAGGTGGGGAAACAGTCCGCACCGGACTCGACGGCCTCGGTGCCGGAGTCAACGGTGGGGCCGCCTGTTGTGGGCGGTCCAACGGTGGACGCGGCTCTACCCCCGGCACCGAGGGAGCCGGCGTCTGCGGCGCAGCCTTGTCCAGGGTCTTACGGACCTTCTTGTGGCCCGGAGACAGCGATCGGCGCCGAGGCCCCTGAGGCGGGCGCGGTGCCGACGTCGGTCGGTGCCGTGGTTTATCCGTTGCGCCGGTCGGAGCCGCCGGGGCGCTGCACACGGAGGCGCTCGGTGCCGGGGTGCTGTGCACCGAAGTGCTCGGTGCCGGGACGCTGCGCACCGAAGGAGGGTCCGGACTCAGAGCCGCCTCCATCAGGAGCTGTCGGAGCCTGAAATCTCGCTCCTTCCTCGTCCTCGGCTTGAAGGCCTTGCAGATAGGGCACTTATCTGCGGGATGGGCCTCCCCAAGGCACTTCAAGCAGGAGCTATGCGGGTCGCTTGTTGGCATGTGCTTCCCGCAGGACGCGCACGGCTTAAAGCCAGGAGCCTTGGGCATGAGCCCGGCTGCGCGCCGGGGGGAAAAGGGGGGAGACAACCCCCTAAACCCCCGCTAACTATTTACAACTAAACAAAAAACTAACAATTAACTATCTAAAGGACTATAACAACTATATACAACTATCTACACTAATGAAAATGAGAAAGCTAGGGAGAGTGGAGATCAGCTATGCCGCGCTCCACAGTTCCAACGACCGTCAGGGGCGGTAAGAAGGAACTGAGGGGGCGCTGGGTCGGCTGGGGTATATATCCAGC
>NW_020680649.1:0-7698 GCF_002925995.2 Terrapene triunguis
TGAAGGGTTAAAATCCATGTGCATGTTATATAACAACCTGGTATATGGATTGTGCCAGCTCTTTTTCAGACCCAAAGTCCAGAGTTTGGTCTGGAGACCAGAGGCCTAGCTAATAGTGATCAGCTAAGAGAAAGCTGAGGTAAACAAAATAACATTGCCTTTGCTAAGATCTGCTTGGTCAGTAGAAATGCCAGATGTTGAAGCAATAACTGAATAATTATGTTTCATCCAATGTTTCAAATTGAACAAAGAATCCCTGTTCCTATTGTGTTTCTCCTGAAGGGAAAACAGTCTTCCCACAGATCCAACCTTGAGTTTATGAAATATTGGCACATGTCACTATAATGATATGGCATCCTTCCACCTCCCTTCCAAGGGACCAATGCCCTGCCTTAAGACATAAAGGAGACAATCTCTATTTTCATATGCTTTCACTGTTTCTTTGCTTTATCCCCTAGACATGTACCTGTCGGACAATCAAAGGAGTTACTCCATTCCTATGGACCCCAAATCAGAATTCAACATATATATTTTATATTAATAACATTTTATCAAAGTATTAATTAAATGTTAACTTGCTAATTTGAGACCATGGGCGGAGACATTATGTAACCTTTTAACCATTGGCTAATGTGCTATCTTGTCTTGCTGCAAAACCTATCCTGGGGTGTGGAACTGCCTACCCCGTCACTTTCCCCCGCCCATGGAAAATCTATATATTTCATTGTAATCAATTGATTGACAGTGTCTCTGAGCCTAATAAGCCAGGTGACACTCCGCCAGCGCTGTGTGTAATAAACCCCTATGCTTTGACTTCTACATGGTGTGGATTTATGTCCTTCAGTTTGGGGGCTCGTCCGGGATGCAAGTTTGTGAACTGGCTGAGGATCTGAGACTGAAATCCAAAAGAGGTGAGTATGTTTACTTTACCACCTCATTAGGCCAGGGATAGAAGTCTCTCATCCCCTTTCAGACACATCTTGTTTCCTTTTTAATTTGTGTGAAGGACCTTAGACACATGTGGTCAAAGCAGTGGGGTTAAATAAGGGTACCACTTGGGAGGGAAGACTTGTGCAAGAGGGTCATGTACTGTTTAAACAACTAAGGGGTGTGTTACGGAGGACTTGAATAACCCACCAGCAAGCGATTGGCCGTGAGTTAAGCCCAGGATTGGCTGGGTACGCAAGCGGTAGGCAGTGCAAACTGGTGGTCCATTTCCTCATTGCACGTAACATTGCAAGTCCTAGGGGAGTGCCCCCCCCCAGGCATGTAACGTACATGCTTTCGAATAGCACAAAGTCTCCAACCAATAAGTCCGGCATGTGTGTGTAAGACACGCTTGGTATTAAGGGTGGGGAGACGTCCTCATGAAATTCAAGGCTGTGGGGAGTTGGAACCATAGCATAAAAAGGGGGAAAAGTAACTCCTCATAAAGGCTGACAAGCATTTAGGGGGGGAAGATGCAAGTTCCCTTCAAGGTCAGCAGCCGGGGTGACGAAAAACCCATGGCGTCAAAAGGAGAGGCAATAATTAGTCCTCGAGAGTACTTGGAATATAAACATGTTAAAACTCGGCAGGCAGCAGCTAAAAAAGCAAACTACTCTGCAGCCGGACCAGAGGCAGATCTAGTTACTTGGTGGAATCATCAGAGAAGTGACAAAACAGACAAAGCAGTAATAGTTATATTAAATATTCTTAACATAAAAAAGAAAGAAATTGCAACTTTAAGATCTCAAAACCAGGCTCTAAGAGATAAGAACCTATGTTCTAAAATATGTAACTGTCTGGAAATTGGAAAAGATCCCAGAGAAAAAGAATCACCATGTCTGGGACACACCTCCAGATTGGGAGGGGGAGAGCAAACTCCTGGCATATGCCAACCCACCGCTCCGCCGATTAACTATCTGTGGGAAAACTCAGCAGCACAAAGCAGAGGGGAGGAATCAGAACCCCCTCCATACATTTCTTCAAATGACAGGCCAAATTTAAGCACCCACAAAGATAATAAAGGAGCACCACAAGGATTAATTACCCCAGGGGAGCAAGTACTGCGTATGGCTCCAATCAAAACACAGCTAAGGAGGTTCAGAAATGTTAACACGGAGGGTGAACCAGTAAGGGGACATAGAACAGAAACAACTGAAATTTACCGTCCCTTCACCCCCCAGGAAAAACAGGCACTACTGTCTGATTTACCCAAACTCAAGCGTGATAACAAGAATACTGAGTTCTGGGACAAGCTGGATGGCCTGACTGAAATACATGGCCTCCATAGGAAGGACGTTCACATCCTGGTCAAGTTCAAGTGCCTCAGGAATGTGTGGGAGAACCTAGATAATAAATGGAAGACAGGGCGCTGGGCTGAAGATCGTAACCCCAACCCAGCGGGAGGGAATCAGGCTGAAGAACCAGCAGGAATCCCAAACCCTGACGCAGGCACTGTAACAGAATTTAGGAATGCATTAGCCGTTGTTCTAGGAGCCCAGACCACTAACTGGGGGGCTCTGCAGTCTGTGGTTCAGCAGAAGGGGGAGTCTGCCATGTCCTATGCTGAAAAGAAATGGAATGCATTCCAAGCTTATTCAGGTCTGGAGAATATAACATCCCAAGACCATGATGTATTCCTTCAAATCCTAAAGGAAGGGCTGTCTGCAGATCACCAAGCAGTCCTGGCATTAGGCATCTCAGTGGGGGAGACATACTCAGCAGTAATGAAATGGGCCACAGAAGTAGAAAACAGAAAAAAAAGAGGAAGGTAGCAGCAACCACACCCTCCGAAGAAATTGTAGCAGTTCATGCAGTCAGAACCACTATCTGCTTCACATGCAATAAGCCTGGACATCTGGCACGTGACTGTAAAAATAAAAATAAAATCAAAACGTGCAGTAGTTGTAAAAGGAGCTCAGGGGAGTAATCAACCCCAGAGCTAGCTGCATTGAATGGGCCAAAGGGTCCAAACAGAAAAGATCATCTCAAAATATAGCCATAGTTGCCAGTAATAAAGTAATAATACCAGAGTGGGGGGAGAGCCCAGTAAAAGCCCTGTGTTCCCTTCACCCTGAAGTGTGGGCAACAGATAAACAAGATTGTGGGCTAGTAAACATGAAGCCTATATCTGTAGAAGGACCAACTCACAAAGCCCACAGGCAGTACCCAATTAAACCAGAAGCCTTAGAGGCAGTTAAAGATATAGTCACTAATTTGGAATCCAGAGGGGTGATTAAAAAAACCACCTCCACAACTAATTCCCTAATTTGGCCCGTCAGGAAGCCAGACGGGACCTGAAGGTTAACCGGGTGACTCCAAAGGCACATCCTATTGTGGCAAGCCCTGCCACTATTCTTAATTTGCTAACATCAGGACATTTAATATTCTCAGTCCTGGACGTAGCTAATGGATTTTGGAGTATTCCCCTTGCAAAGAAAAGTCAGGAGAAATTTGCATTTACATTAGGAGACCAGCAGTACACTTGGACCCGAGTACCTCAGGGGTTCCATAATTCTCCCTCCATATTCCACAGGACAATGGCAGAAGTAATAGCACAAGTGCCTTTGGAAGGGGATACTGTGATACTGCAGTATGTAGATGATTTGCTAATTGCCAGTTCAAATAAAAAGGACCATTTAAAAACCCTAAACAGACCGTTCATGTATCTTCGCGAGGCAGGATTTAAATTAAGCCCAAAAAAAAAAGCCCAATTGCAACAGCAGCAAGTTTTATACCTAGGGCATAACATATCACAGGGAGAAAAGGCACTCACAATAGACAGAAAGCAAGCAATTTGAGAGTTAAAGAAACCACGGACAGTTAAGGAAGTCCGAAAGGTCCTGGGACTCCTTAATTTCTGTAGAACCTATATACCGGAGTACTCAGAGATGGTGGAACCAATTCAAAACCTCACTAGGGGGGGAAAGCCTGCAAATGAGTTAGTAATATGGGGCACAGAGCAAGAGGCGGCATTTATAAAAATAAAACAGGCTTTAGCCTCTGTCCCCAGCCTGGGCTTACCCAATATGGGAAAGCCGTTCCACCTTTACTGTAGCCATAGCGGGACCCAGTATTCTGCTGTACTAACTCAGCTTCAGGGAGACAGACAGCGTCCGGTAGCATACCTATCTACCATAAAACCCCCTGTATCCCAGGGATTACCGGAGTGCATAGCAGCTCTAGATTGTGCTACGTGGGCTGTGAAAGCTTGTGAATCATACACTCTTACGGGGAAATTAGTGCTTCATACACCCCATACACTTATTGATATCCTCAACACCAGGCGACTAAGATCTATAACAGATGCCCGCAGGAGTCAGTGGGAATCAACATTGTGCTTGCAAAACCCTAACTACTCCATAGTAAGAGACAAGGGAATAAATGTAGCCGAATGTCTGAACATAGAGGGAGAGGTACACGAATGTCTTATAGATGGAGAAGAGGAAATGTTGGGAAGAATTAAAGAAGAGCCATTACAGAATCCAGATATAGTTTTGTATGTAGAAGGATCAAGAAAGTATGAAAATGGAGTGCCACACACTGGATGGGCAGTGGTACTCAGTGATGGGACAGTGATAGCGTCAGGTCAGATGGAAGGATCAAAGTCAGCACAAGAAGCGGAGCTAACAGCCCTCACAGAAGCTTTGAGAGTGGGGGAAGGCAAGAAGCTCACTGTATACACAGACAGCAGATATGCATTTGGAGTAGTGCATGACTACATGGACGTGTGGTCACGCAGAGGTTTTATAACAACAACTGGCAAGCCGATTAATAATATGGAAGCAGTTCAAAAACTAACAAAAGCTGCCAAACTACCATCAGAACTAGCAGTAGTAAAGATAAAAGCCCACAATAAGATCTCAAGTAAGGAACAAAAAAGAAATTATTGGGCAGATAAACGTGCCAAACAAATTGCACAAGCAAGTCCTATTAAGATTTGTGCAGCTAAAGTGCCAGAAGAGGAAGTGAATTTAAGAAAGCTATATGCAACCATAAGCCCAGAAGAAAAAAGTAAATTGGAAAAACAAGGCTGTGTATATAAAAATCACCTCTGGTATGGGCCAGGGGGGGAAGGAGCTGGTAGCCCCGGAGTGCATACGGGCTCTACTGCTCCATGCCATCCACTCTCCAGCTCATCTGGGGTGGAGACAAATGAGGGCCGCCTTGGAATACTGGTGGTGGCCAGCCATGAAAAAAGATACTTTACAATTTCTCAAAAGATGTGTGACATGTGCACAAGTGAATGTGGGTAGAAGAAAAAAAGGTGCCTCTGAATCACCAACCACGACCAGAGGGACCATGGCAAAATTTGCAAATTGATTTTACTGGACCCTTGCCACAAAGCAGAGGGTACACTTACATTTTGGTAATTATTGACACTTTTACCCGATGGTCATTCCCAACCAAGAATTGTACTGCTACAACAGTAGCTCGAATCCTAGCAGAAGAAATAATACCCAGATGGGGTTTACCACTGTCAATAGACTCTGACCAAGGAACTCACTTTACAGGGCGAGTAATGAAGAAGGCATGCAAGGCACTAAAAATAAAGCAAAGATTCCATATACCATACCACCCTGAAAGCTCGGGAATGGTGAAAAGAATGAATAGAACAATGAAAACAGCCTTAACAAAAACAGTACTAGATACAGGAGAAGGGTGGGCTCGTGTGCTTCCTGCTGTATTGTACCGAATCAGAGGCAGCCCAAATAGGCTGACTCAACTGACACCCTTTGAGCTAATGACAGGAGGAGCAATGAAAATTCCCAGCACTGTAATCCTCCCTGCAGGGGAGTCAGGGCTTTTTGCAGACAGGCTGCAAAACTACATCAAGGCATTGGACAGAGAGTTGAAGGACTTATACAACCAAGTGAAGGAAAATCAAACCCAGCTGGATGATAATAGCAGTCTGGACAAACCTGCATTTAAAGTTGGGGATTTGGTAATGTGTCGCATTTACCCAGAGTTTAAAGGAATTTTAAAGCCAAGATGGCAAGGCCCTATGAGGGTCCTTCTGACTACATGTGCAAAGATTGGGGGAAAATTGGGAACATTTTGGCGTCACCAAAATCAGTTAAAATTGTTTAAATCAGCATCTGTCAATACTAACAATATTTCCACAGATGTTTCCACAGGTGTCTCCACAGGTAAACAACAAAAGGTAAAGGAGGAAGAACTGAAGGGTGACCAGAACAACCAGAGCGACCATGGGAAGGCTTCTGCTGTGGCTCCTGCTGTCCCTGTGGTGCATGAGAAAGGACGCAAGTAGTGTGCCATGTGTGAAGGGGACTACAAAGTCTTGGGCTATCCCTCATTTGAACACAATTACATGGCATATTGCCACGATGGCTTGGGAGGAAACACACAGACCTCAATACTGGAATTTGTGTGGGATTTTGTGGGAAAGAAACCAAACACTCATGAAAAATTATGTGCCAATTATACTGACATGGTACCAGTGGAGGTTGGGCCTGCTGAATCAGGATGGGGCTTACCACTTAAAACACGGACGGAGGTAACCCCAAAGGCATGGCACACATTTGTTAAACGATGGCCCAAATTAGAATGTCCACGACTGGTAACAATTAACCGGGTTATCAGAGACAGAGTGGAACCACCCGATTGTGTGTCATGACCTGAACAAATCCCTGTTCCAAAGCCAGAATTGATAATGATAGGACCAGCCCTACCGGTCCTCACCTCGGTGGTATTCCACACTTACAGGGTCGAGGTGCGTATTCCTTTAAAGAAAGTGAACAGACAATGTGCAAAGGACAGGCCTCAAATGAGTAAAAACATTACTAGCCTAACAAACCAAATTGGTAAGCGCTTAACTAGACAGAAGAGAGGATTACTAGATACCCTTGCAGGATGGTGACCTCCCTGCCAGTATGGAGAAGGGGTCATGTTATTAAAATAAAAGGCGTTGCATACGCTAAGGTCGCTGGAAGAGCATTGTATCCTAGTGAAGGTTGCACCCACTCTGATAAGGAAATTCTGTGTACATGCCCATATAATGTTCTAACAAATCTGTCTAGGTTCGAAGTGGCTATTACTGAGAAACTGGCGCACACGGAGCTGGTCCAGATGAACGGTACCTACTGGTGTGTGACTGCCCAGAACCACTCCATCGAGCTAAATGGAAAGCCCTGCCCCTCGAGACATCCATCCGTGTGCATGACGGTCCCCCGAAGGTCAACCCTGACTGTTGACGGGACGCGGCTCCACCGTACTCCGCCAATGATGGGTAACCTAACATGGGATCAGGAATGGCACTACGGCAGTAAGTATCTAGAGGAGGGTCTACTGGCCCTGCAGGCGAAGATCGAGGAGTTGGTGGCCGAAGCCCAAAGGCATATTTGAGAAGGCCGTCTGAGGTACACTCAGATAGGGGAAACCGTGGACCAGGCCGATGTGAAGTACTCAAAGGCAAGGAACCAGGCAGTGGAGGTTAAAGCAATGATTATGGGCGATGCCATCTCAGGTGACAAGGTCCCCTGGGGATGGATCTGGGTGCTATTTTGTCAAGTTATGTGGGGATTGTCTATCCTAACATTCCTGATGGTACTGGTGCTTTATCGGCGACTCCGCAGTAGGCTGGGTACATTAAAATTGGTATATTTGACCTGGCGGGTTAGGGAACCCTAGGGTCAAGAGGAGGGACTGAAGGGTTAAAATCCATGTGCATGTTATATAACAACCTGGTATATG
>NW_020680650.1:0-2031 GCF_002925995.2 Terrapene triunguis
CTGACAGACCTAACCAGAAAGAAACAGCCAAATGCAGTTCAGTGGACAGATGAGTGTCAAAAGGCCTTTAACCAGCTTAAGGCGACACTCATGTCTGACCCTGTACTAAGGGCCCCAGACTTTGACAAACCATTCCTAGTAACCACAGATGCGTCCGAGCGTGGTGTGGGAGCAGTTTTAATGCAGGAAGGACCGGATCAAGAATTCCATCCTGTTGTGTTTCTCAGCAAGAAACTGTCTGAGAGGGAAAGCCACTGGTCAATCAGCGAAAAACAATGCTATGCCATTGTGTACACCCTGGAAAAGCCACGCCCATACATTTGGGGATGGCGTTTCCAACTACAAACCGACCATGCTGCGCTAACGTGGCTTAATACCGCCAAGGGAAAAAACAAAAAACTTCTTCGGTGGAGTTTAGCTCTTCAAGATTTTGACTTTGAAATTCAACACATTTCAGGGGCTTCTAACAAAGTGGCTGATGCACTCTGCCGTGAAAGTTTCCCAGAATCAACCGGTTAAAATCGTCCTTGAAATGTGAAAAATCGTGTAGTTTTTACCTAAGTAGTAGTATATGTAAGGGTGCATGTGTTTTATTAATCTGTTTATTCTAAAGTTTAGAAAGAAATCACAGCCAGTGCGGTCCAACACTGTCTGAGATTTGGGGGGCATGTCATAAACAGATAGTTAAGGGTTAATGCCTCTTTTACCTGTAAAGGGTTAAGACGTTCACCTAGCCTAGCTGACACCTGACCAGAGGAACCAATGGGAGGACAAGATGGTTCAAAGGGAAGGAGGAAAGTTCCCTTTGTCTGGGGAGTTTCACTTTGGACCGGAGTGGAAAAGCTCCAGAATTCAGCCTCTTATTAAGTAGTGAGTATTAGTGAAGGAAATAAATAGGTTTATGTTTATTTCTTTGTAACCTGTCTTGTGCAATTAGAGGAATAGTCAAATTGGGTATTTGAGTATATTTTTTTTGTGTAACTAAGGTTTTGCCCAGGGGAACATCCTCTGTGTTTGGAATCTGTTGTCTGTGAGAGTAGCTGGTATGATAATCTCTCCCAGAGCGTTTTCTTTTGCCTTTCTTTTCTTTAATTAAAAGTATTTTTCGTAATACCTGATTGATTTTTCCTTGTTTTTAGATCCAAGGGGGTTGGATCTTGATCCACCAGGAGTTGGTGGGAGAAAGGAGGGGGGATGGTTAATTTCTCCTTGTTTTAAGATCCAAGGGGTTTGGATCTGTATTCACAGGGAATTGGTGAAGAGTCTCTCAAGGCTACCCAGGGAAGGGAATTAGCACTTTGGGAGTGGTGGCAGTGGACCAGAGAAGCTGGTAGTTAAGCTTAGAAGTTTCATGCAGGCCCCCACATTTGTACCCTAAAGTTCAGAGTGGGGAAGCAGCCTTGACATGGTGAGCAGCGGTGAGGGATTTTTTTAGGAACCAAAAGCCAGATTTTTTTTTCCTCCTTTGAGATGCTGGGGAAACAGTGAAGGAGAGATACCCTGAAGGCAAACAGATAAGAGGTTCTAACAGAGGGCTTTTTGTTAGGAGGGAAGCTCCAGCTGTGAGCACTGGAGGGTCATTAACATTGCCAAGACAAGTCACAAAAGCCTGTTTTACTTGTTTATTTTTTTGAGTCACATTACAGTAACCAAAGATTCCAAGCTGTTCTCCCCCCCCCCCCCCCCCCGCGCCCTCAGATAGCTAAGATAGACCAGGGGGAAAATGTCAGGCAAAGAAAAAAAACTTTGCAACAGGACCTAGAACACTGGTCTACAATTTTTGAGAAGTCATCTGCTTCAGAGATAAAATGTGCTATTTATTATGTATTTTGATGTGCTGAATTCAAATATGACAATTAAAACAATTGATTGGCTACTGTTTCTAAGATATTTAAGTTTTTACATTTTATGTCACTATGTATATTGTGTAGATAGTAGAGTTTTAATCATAAATTGTAAACCTTGGTCTTTTCATGTGTTTATCGTTGCTTTACATGATAATATTTCACCTGTCCTGTTTATGTAACACTT
>NW_020680651.1:0-5423 GCF_002925995.2 Terrapene triunguis
AAACCAATCAAAGTGATTTGTTTCAATATGTTCAAAATAGAAATGTTACTGAATTACTTTCATTTTCAAAGTGAATAGTTACATAATATTTACAAGAAATAGAAAGAGAACGAAGAAATCATGTGATTTGGCAGGCAGTTCAAATTCAGTATATATAGGAAGACCTGAAACAGATTTTCTTTCTTGGTGAAGATAACATGCTGTGACATTCTATACCTTGGGGGAGCGTGCTATAACCCCCCATTCCTCATTTTTATATAATTGTGATCTTGCGTATAAAGCATGCCTTGTAAGGTATCAGGGGAAAGGTTATGATCTGCTGACAGTCATTTCTTTGTCCATATATGTATATCATTAATGCATATGAAGTTATGAGAATTGTATAGTATGGTTGTCACTAAAACATGCTGTAAGCCAGATGTTACCTCTTGTCACGGACTCACAGGTCGTGCCCACTCTTGGCCCCGGATGGTCCCTGGGGGGAACCCCTTTCAGTAAGACAGCCCTTTTTGGGGGTCCACTTTCTCTCGGGGGTTAAGTCCCTCCACCTCCTGGAACCGCACCTCTCTGAGCCTTAGCACACCTGTCTCTCGCCGTGGACCCCCTCAGGGAGTCCACTTGCTCTGGACCCCCGGGGCCTCCACTCCCAGGGGGAATAATGCCACCCTGTTCTCTAGACCAGAGCAACTCTCAGCCAGCGTAAAACAGGAGGGTTTATTGAGCATCTGAACACAACATAGGAAACTCTCAGGGCCCTCAGGCCTGGCCCCCCTCAGCACAGCACATCCAATTCTCCCCTGCATCCAGGTGGGCTCTGCCTGCTCTCTCTCTCTCCAGTCCAGAGACCCCCGTGCTTTGCAGCAGGGTATCTGATATCACCTCCCCCAAGTCCCGCTTCTGTCTATCCAGGTAAACAGGTTTGCCTGGGCCTCCTCTCCTCTCGTCTGTCCTCTGTCCCCCTCTGGCTGGAACCGGTTGGTCAGGTCACCGGGGACCTCTCTTCACAGACCATTGTCCTCCCACTGGCCAAAACTAGCTGTGACTCCCAAGCTGGGCCTCCCAGTCACCAGTCGCTGGGGTATCCATTTTCCAGGCCATTGGCCGGGGTCCCAAGTTCCCTCGCTGGTCCTCTGTAACAACAAACTCCCTCTCCCATCACCTCGTTAAACCAGTAACATCCAGGAGAACTGAGTTCCACCCCCTCTGCATGCAAACCATTGAAAAAACCTAGGAAAAACCAAGAAAACCCCCCACTTCATCACATCTCTCCCCCCTTCGAGTCTGAACTGAGTGGGGTCACTTAGCCAGTGACCTGGGGAAGTTCAGGGCCCCCACCCCGTGACAAAGCATCGGCTATAACATTGGCACTCCCCCTCACATGGACCACCTCCATGTCATACCCCTGGAGGAGCAGGGCCCATCTCAGCAGCTTGGCATTAGCTCCTTTTATTTGGTGCAGCCACGTCAGGGGCGAATGGTCAGTGTACACGGTGAAGCGTCGCCCAAATAGATCCGGCTGCAGCTTTTTAAGGGCCCACACCAGGGCCAGGCATTCCTTCTCTATGGCCGCATAGTGCTGCTCCTGAGGCAGCAGCTTCTTGCTCAGGTACACAATGGGGTGTCTCTCCCCCTTAGTATCAGTTTGCATCAGCACCGTACCCAGCCCCGTGTCTGAGGTGTCAGTGAACACCAGGAAGGGTTTGTTGAAATCCGGGTTTACCAGCACCAGGCTTTGGATAAGTGCCCCCTTCAGCACACAGAGAGCCCTCTGGCACTGCTCGGTCCAGACCACCTTGTCCGGCTTTCCCTTCCTTCACAGCTCCGTGAGGGGAGCTGCCAGGGAGCTAAAGTGGGGCACAAACCTCCGGTAGTACCCCACCATCCCAATGAAAGCCTGGACCGGCTTCTTAGTCTGGGGAGTAGGCCAGTCCTTGATTGCCTCCATTCTGGCCCGCTCCGGCTTCAGTTGGCCACCCTCCACCTTGTGGCCCAGGTATGAAACCTCTGCCATCCCCACCTTGCAGTTTCCAGCTTTTATGGTCAGTCCTGCATCCTGGAGGCGACTCAGCACCCTCTTCACCTGGGACACATGTTCTTCCCAGGTCTGGCTAAAGACACCGATATCATCAATATACGCTAGAGCGAAGTCCTCCATCCCCCTTAGTAAGTGATCCACCAGGCACTGGAAGGTGGCAGATGCCCCCTTGAGGCCGAAAGGCAGGACCAGGAACTCGAAGAGCCCTACTGGGGTGGTGAAGGCAGACTTTGCCCTGGCCTCTGGGTCCAAAGGCACCTGCCAGTAGTCTTTGGTAAGATCCATGTTAGTGAGGTACCGGGCATCCCCCAACTTGTCTAGGATCTCATCGGTCCTAGGCATGGGGTAGGCATCGGACACGGTGATGGCATTGGGCTTCTGATAGTCCCTACAGAACCAGATCGACCCATCCTTCTTGGGGACCAGCACCATGGGTTAGGTCCAGGGGCTGGAGGACGGCTGGATCACCCCTAATGCCAGCATGTCTCTGACCTCGCTCTCCAGGTCCTGGGCTGCTTTCCCAGTGACCCTGAATGGGGAACACCTGATGGGAGCATTGGCTCTTGTCTCCACCCAGTGAACAGCCAGGTTAGTGAATCCAGGCCAGTTGGAGGACAGCTGACGGTATGAATGCAGCACCGCTCTGATCTCTGCCTGCTGGGCAGGGGTTATCTGGTCTGAGAGGGGAATGAATTCCAGCAAGGGGTTAGCCCCAGCCTCAGGGAGGAGTCCCACCAGGGGATCCTCTCCCTTCTCCTCCCACTGCTCACATACAGCCAGCACCAACTTCTCCCTGTCCCAGTATGGCTTCATCATGTTGACACGGTACACCTGGTGGCTGTGCGCCCGGTTGGACAGTTCCACTACACAGTTCATCTCGTTTACCTGTCTGATGACCTTGAAGGGGCCGTCCCAGGCAGCTTGCAGCTTATTCTTCCTCACAGGGATGAGAAGCATCACCTGGTCCCCTGTAGCATACAAACAGGCACATGCTGAGCGGTCGTACCAGACCTTCTGCTTCCTCTGTGTCCTGGCTAGGTTTCCCCTGGCCAAGCCCATGAGCTCCACGAGCTTTTCCTGGAAAGTCAGTACATACTCCACCATTGATTCTCCATCAGGAGAGGCCTTCCCCTCCCACTCGTCCCTCATCAAGTAGAGGGGTCCCCTCACTCTCCTCCCATACAGCAACTCGAAAGGGGAAAACCCTGTGGATTCCTGGGGCACTACCCCACCTGCTGTTCTCATAGAGGGAAAATACTTGTCCCAGTCCTGCAGGTGCTGGTCCATAAAGGTTTTCAGCATCATCTTTAGTGTCCCATTGAATCTCTCCACCAGCCCGTTGGACTGAGGGTGATACTCCAAGGCCCAGATGTGTCGGACCCCACACTTCTCCCACAAGCACTGGAGCAGGGTTGACAAGAAGTTGGAACCCTGGTCTGTAAGGACCTCCTTGGGGAACCCCACTCTGCTGAAAATGGTCAGCAGTGCATCTGCCACGGTGTCTGCCTCAATAGAGGACAAGGCCACTGCCTCAGGGTAGCGCATAGTGAAATCTACCACCACCAGGATGTATTTCTTCCCTGACTGAGTCACCCTGCTGAGGGGCCTCACTATGTCCATGGCCACCTTCTGGAAAGGCTCCTCTATGATGGGCAAAGGTCTCAGAGCTGCTTTACACTTATCCCAGGCCTTCCCCACCCTCTGGCAGGAGTCACAGGACCTGCAAAGACCCCGGGCCAGTAAAAGTTCTGCAGCAACCTCTGCCTGGTGGGCTGGATGCCCTAAAAGGGGGATATCGTGGGCCAAGTACAACAGTCTGCGGTGGTACCTCTGGGGAACAACCAACTGCATCCTGGCTTTCCAAGGTTCAGTTCACCCCGAACCAGCCCATTCCCAGTACAGGAATCCCTTCTCCCACAGGAATCTCTCCCGGCGGTCCTCCCCTTGGGATCCTGCACCGCTGTGACCAGCAAGGGCCCTCAGCTTCTCTAAGGAGGGATCCTCCTGCAGCTCCATATGGAATTCAGCTGCTGGGTTTGAGGGTACAGCCCTGGTTGGTGGTGCCTCAGTTTCCCCACCTTGGGACAGAGGCTCTGGCCCAGCCATGTCGAGCCCTACCCTCGGTGCTTTGGTCCTCCCCTTCGGGAGGTCCCACGTCCCTCACTGGCTCTGGCTCCGGGTAAGGACCAGGGCACTCTGAGTGCCATCCGGCCAGTTCTCCAAGTCATTACCCATTAGCACCTCAGTAGGCAGGTGATTGTGCACCCCAATCTCTTTGGGTCCCTCCTTAGCCCCCTATTTCAGGTGTATCCTCCCTACAGGCACCTTGACGGGGGGCCCAAACACTCCCCTCAGGGTCATGTAGGCATTGGGCACTAGCTGGTCTGGGTCCACCACCTCAGACTGCGCCAGTGTCACCTCTGTGCCCATGTTCCAGAACCCCTGGACACGTCTTCCCCCCCCACCTTAATGGGGATGATGTGGTGATTGTCCCCCGGGGCCTGTCCCACGCTCACCCAGTGGATTGAGTACAGGCACTTTGGACCTGGAGCCCTGCCTTCCCTGCTGGCCTGGCCCGGTGGTCCCCTCCCCCGGCACAGTCCTATCGACTGCGGCCCCTTGGACCAGCGGTGCCCCCTCTTGGTGGGCTTCCACCCAGTTAACACCCTGAGGGTGTTAACACCTTGAGGGTTCTGCTTCACCGCCATTTCCTTCATCTTCAGGCATTGCGCCACCTTGTGCCCCTTTTGGCCACAGTAATTTCATTTCAGGTCCCTCAAGTCCCATGAGGGGGGTCGGCCCAGCCCGGCATTCCCGGGCACCCCTGAGTTGGGCTTCCTGGCATCCTACCTTTGAGAGGTCTCTGGGTGACTCCCCTTCTGTGCCTGCTCCTATGTAACTATTCACTTTGAAAATGAAAGTAATTCAGTAACATTTCTAGTCTGTGCAACAGGTGAATATGCAGGTTTTCAGTTACGTCTGTAATGAAGATGAAACTGCAGCTCAGTCTGCTGAAGTCAGGGAGGTTACAGTGTAATTAATAAAGCTGGAAATCATAAGAAACGGGGGTTTTAGTGTCACCAACCATTCCAAAAAAGTATCCTATTGATGTTACTTTCCAGTCTTAGCAAAGCAGCTGTGGCAGATGCCTGAAATTAGCATCTGCACCTGCACAGCCCATAGATCAGGTATTGCGTCTCACCTCCTGACTACAGCTGAGCAAAATATTTGCACTAATTTTCCCACTGAAAAAAAAGGCAGATTCAGGCCGACTGAAACATATTGCAAATTTGTGTTGAATTTGCTGAATTGTTTCAGTTGGAAAACAAAACAAAAAATCCAAACCAATCAAAGTGATTTGTTTCAATATGTTCAAAATAGAAATGTT
>NW_020680652.1:0-2401 GCF_002925995.2 Terrapene triunguis
AAGCACTACATCTACATCCTTGGTTTCTTCTTGTAATTTTGCACAACTCTTTTAACGAACTCCTTGAAAGCAGTGCCTTCATCTTTGGTGGCTTCTCATGTGTCTGGTACTTCCAGTCCTTCATGATATGCTCATGATCAGGCAGAAGGCAACTTCTTTCAGAACATAAAATTCTATTCAATGAGGAAAAAGAGTGCTCAACTTTCACTGTTGTGACTGGGAGTAGCAAGAGATGAATTCCTGCTTCTTTTATCCAAGGAAACGTAGCACAAAGATTGGGTCGAGGCACCAGTGATGATAAAGAAGAAGTTGAAGTCAAATCTTTATTCATTCATCGTATGCTATTCCACTCTGTGTTCAAATTCTCTATTCTGTCCTGATCACATGGCAGCCCCATTGCTGGCAGCGCCTCACTCCACTCAACTGTCAGTGTTTTAATAAGACTGGACTATTCAGCTTGGAAAAGAGACGACTAAGGGGGGATATGACAAAGGTCTAGAATTCCCTCCCTGGGAAGCCTTGAGAAACCTTTCACCAATTCCCTGGTGAACACAGATCCAAACCCCCTTGGATCTTAAAACAAGGAGAAATTAACCATCCCCCCTCCTTCCTCCCACCCTCCTTTCACCAACTCCTGGTGAATAAAGATCCAAACCCCCTTGGATCTTAAAACAAGGAGAAATCAATCTGGTTCTTAAAAAGAAGGCTTTTAATTAAAGAAAAAGGTAAAAATCATCTCTGTAAAATCAGTATGGAAAATAACTTTACAGGGTAATCAAACTTAAAGAGCTCAGAGGACCCCCCTCTGTCTTAGGTTCAAAGTACAGCAAAACAAAGATAAACACTCTGGTAAAAGGTACATTTACAAGTTGAGAAAACAAAGTAAATCTAAGACGCCTTGCCTGGCTTTTTACTTACAAGTTTGAAATAGGAGAGACTTGTTTAGAAAGATGGGGAGAACCTGGATTGATGTCTGGTCCCTCTCAGTCCCAAGAGCGAACAACCCCTTAAAACAAAGAGCACACACAAAAGCCTTTCCTCCCCCAAGATTTGAAAGTATCTTGCCCCCTTATTGGTCCTTCGGGTCAGGTGTCAGCCAGGTTACCTGAGCCTCTTAACCCTTTACAGGTAAAAGGATTTGGAGTCTCTGTACACAGAGAGCTGTTACCCTTCCCTTTATAGTTATGACACACTCTGTGTTCAAATTCTCTATTCTGTCCTGATCACATGGCAGCCCCATTGCTGGCAGCGCCTCACTCCACTCAACTGTCAGTGTTTTAATAAGACTGGACTATTCAGCTTGGAAAAGAGACGACTAAGGGGGGATATGACAAAGGTCTATAAAATCATGAGTGGTGTGGAGAAAGTAAATAAGGAAGTGTTATTTACTCCTTCTCATAACACAAGAACTAGGGGTCACACAATGAAATTAATAGGCAGCAGGTTTAAAACAAACAAAAGGAACGGAACGCTTGCGTAAGTCGTGGAGCATCTGTAACCCTAATACATTAGCGTACCCCAAAGTAATGGGAAAATCTGGTAACAATGTACCCTTCCCTTCTCCCTCCACCTCATCCCATTCATAGTCAGTGAAGACCAAGAGTTCCGAGGTGCTTTCCTGTGAGTTCACCTCCCACCCTGGGGTGTGTGGGGTGGAGAAGGCACCTTGTTCGTTCCTCCAGCCGCTCGCCACTCGCTCCGGCCACTCGCTCTGGCCACTGCTGTTCGGTGTGCCACCGCTCACTCCATCGCTCCATCGCCAAAGGCCGCACGCCGTCACCTTCTGCTGCCACCTGCCATGTGACCTCCACAAGTCGGTCTCTCAAGGGTCGAGCCGGCTCTCAGAGATTTCAGCTCTCAGTGGGGGAACCCACTGCTAGTGCAGGCTGGGCTGTCTCTTCCACAGAAACACTGGTCTAAGCACTTACACCTGATTATCAGTGATTCCAGCTCTAGTGGTCACTTAAAAAACAAAGGACTCTTTATGGAGCTTAATCGGCTCTGTCTTTAAACAGGGGAGAGAGGCAGGTCAAATAGTGCCTGTGACACTTAGGCAGAGTCCACCCCACCAAACAAAACATCTGTCCCACCCTCTCTCTTTCTCCACTGGGATCTGGCATCCACACCCCCTGCTTAGCCCCTGCAGTTCAGCTGAGGGTGACCAGTGCTTAATTTATAATGAAAGAGGTGCCGGGGCTCAAGCAAGTTTCTCACTTTCATAACTGACGTGGCAAGTCCAGAGGTGCTGGGGCTATGAACAACCGAGCCTAAAGGTGCCAGGACTCAGCGCTGGAAAGCTCTGGCACAAACTAAGCACTGAGGTGAGTACAGTCCTCCGGCCTTTTACTCAGACCTTATGGATCACAACATTTCATTACCTCTGAATTCCACTAAAGTGATT
>NW_020680653.1:0-2881 GCF_002925995.2 Terrapene triunguis
GCAAATTCCCCGTATGCAGCTCCACCGGAGCCCCTCAATCCCGACCCGCAGCCCCTGCTATCCCAGCCCTGGGCTCCCCCCAGCTCCACCAGTGCCCCGCAATCCCGACCCACAGCCCCTGCTATCCCAGCCTTGGGCTCCTCACACACACAGGTCCGCTGGTGCTCCTCACTCCCAACTCACAGTCCCCTTCCTGCGTCTATCCCACAGCTGGCTTTCTGCCTGCCTTACCGCTGTGCCAGCACCATTACTGATCTCTGCTTTCACCCCATTCCGATCCGTAGGCTCAGGGCTGGCAACTCCCCCCGTCCCATCCTGCCTCTGCCCCCGCTCCCTGGCCTCACCCCATCCCACTCCAGGAGCTGTGGCCTCTCTCCTCCTTTCACCGCTCCCCCAGGAACAGTCTCTCCAGTCCCACCCCAGCCAGTCCCCCTGCTGGGTGCTGCCCCACTGCTACCTCCTGGATGAGTAAGGTGGTGGCTGGGGTGGAGGCAGCAGCATCTCCCTCCCCGTTCATGTCACTGCCGCCATCCAGCTGGCACTCGGAGCTCAGGTCCGCTCCCCGCTCCTGGGCAACAGCCTCCTCTCTGGGCAGCTGGGCGGAGAAGGAGCCAAGAGTCACATCCTGGGGGGTGAGCAATACTGAACGTGCTGCAACAGCCTCGACAGGTGGGCGAGGTGGGGGCTGGTCCGTGGAATCGCCCAGGGGCCAACCCCCAAGCTTGCAGAGCAGCTCAGATCCCTCTCACCCGCCGTGGCGTCCGCTAGCCGCCCGGTGGCACCCCTTTGGAGGAAGAGCGCAGCCTCTTCCGGGGTGATGACTCAGCACTTGGACAGCGCTACCTGCGCCTGCCCTGCTCCCCGCCGGGCTCCGGGAACAGCCGGGCGCCCTGGTTAGTTTAAGGAGAGGTGACTATCGTTGGCGATGGTACAGAACCCGAGGGCCAGTCCTGCCTGGCTGGGCACTAGAACAGGGACCAAGCTCTGAGCTCCAGGATACTGCCCAGTCACTTGAACTTGGCTCCTGTAGAGTCAATGGCCAACTCCCTCAGGCTAGCAACAGCCTCCGTCCATAGCCCCAGGGGCCTTCTTTCCTCTGGAGCGCAGGGCGGAAGAGGACAGGGGAATGGGCAGAGAAGGGGCAAGGCTACAGAGCCTCAACTCCTTACATAGCGGAGTCGTGATTACCTGGATATAACAAGGCACGCCCCACGCCCCCCAGTGCTCCATTCCCTGGTATGCCCATCCCCACTCCTAGCCACCGGTGGCCCCGGCAGAGGCTCCAGCCCTGTGGGCCGTTCCAGTTGCCATTGGGAAGAGGGCAGGGGTGCCGGAGACGGGGCTCTTTGTGCCTGAGCCATTCGGGGGGCTTGTGGCTGGACACTGGGACACCCCCAGCTTCCTCCAGACCCATGGCCGCGTCTCTGCTGCGGATAGGCCATGAGCGCAGGCTCCGTCCTGCTTCCCAGGGACCAACCAGGCTGGGGCGGACGCAGCGCACGAGGCAGATGCCAAGCTGGGATCTGCTAGCTGGCCCCGGGGGACCCGGTGCCTCCAGTGCACAGTTGTCTTGGCCAGCCCAAAGTGGGAGGGGGACTAGCCTCCCCCCCCGCCCCCAGATGAGCCACATGATATCCCAGCGCCATTTACCTGCAGCTCCAATCCCGGGCATCCGCCGACACTGGCTGCCCGCCTCCTGTCCAGCCACCGCTGCCGCTTCTCCAGGCGGAAGGAGCGGTTGTGGCCTGAGGGGAAGGGAACGGGGGCGTCACGTGGGGAGCCCACGGGAAGGACACTGCTGTGGCCCTGAGGCATAGGGGGTGCCAGCTGGGAAGGGGCTGACTAGTGCGGGGGCTGGGGAAGCAGAGCTCTGGTGCACTTGGAGGTCCTGTGCACATGCCCCAGCCAGCCCTGGGCCAGTCCCCTCCCCGGCGACCCCCCGAGAGAGGCAGAGGGAACTGGATGCGCCCCTCGCTCACAGGGAAAGAGCGGAGCACGGGCCTTCCCTCGGCCTTACACCCAGCCCGCCCCTGCCCCCGGCGAGGCCTGCACATGGGGATGGGAAAACAGAGACCTGGATGACCCCTCCTGGGAACCATGACCTCCTGTCTCTGCCGGCTGAGGGGGAACTCGGCCTGCAGCACCCCAGGAAATTCAGCCTCCTGCTTCACCTCCCCTTGAGGGCCATGGCGCCCTGGGAAAAGGACTCCCCGCCCAGAACTGGTACCCCCAGGGAAGGAGGTTATCTGCATTCGCTGCTGCAGGGAATTCCAGTGTTGGCTTCTCTTTCTATTGCTTAGTTCATCCTTAGGGCCATGAAGAGACAGCCCCTGCTCCCCGATAAAAGGGGGCTCACTGGCTGCCTTGGTGAAAAATGGAGTCCCACCCCCACATAAAATGGGGCCCCTCCCTTCCACGCCTTATGGGATCCCCCCAATAAAAGGGGGGCCTCCCTCCCAACCCTCTGACAAAAGAGGGTCCATCCTCCAGGCCACTTGGTGAAACATGGGGTCCCACCCTATGCCCATCTGGCAAACTGGGAGTTTCCCCAGGCCATGACACTGCCCCCCCAGGACACCCCTCCCAGTAAGGCCAGGAAGTGCCCGGTGCGACGATGCTGCAGGTACCGACCCAGGGCAGAGTGTGGCGGTGGCTGGCAGGATGCCGGCAGCATCCTCTCTCCCCGCAGCTCGTCCTCGTACTTCACCCTGTCAGGGACAGGAAAGAGCATCAGGCTGGCGCAGGGACCACCACCCAGCCACCCCACCAAGGGCTTCCATTCACAAGCATCAGTCACTATGCGAGACCCTAACTACCTCCTGCCCTCTGTCCACCACAGCTCCCTCCTCTACCCCGCATCCTCTTCTTCAGCACCTCTGGG
>NW_020680654.1:0-1256 GCF_002925995.2 Terrapene triunguis
CACCCTCTGCACAGGATTTCCCATTCCCAAACCTGAGCTGAGCGCACAAATTTCCATCCATACTGTTAGCGAGAGGAAACGGGCCCAACCTTGTCGGGGTTTCAGAGACCGGAGTGGAAGGGGAGTCCTCAAGGTCAGGCAGGCCTATGGGTAAAGGGAGTGGGAGCGAGAACTCAGCACATTTTGCTATTTGACTCCATCCAGGTGGTGAATAAGCCAGAAAAGTTCCCCACACTAGTAGGAGCGTTTCCCCACCCGCTTAACTCTGTGCATATTTATTGGTTTCTCGTAAAGTTAGTTAGGATTATGGGGGAAAGTGTCAGAGTGGGCACCAGCGAGTGTTGCTGGCCACACTCTGATGGCACCAAATTTGGTCGTGAGAACCCCTGGGCTAGATGCTCATGATGGGCCCTTCTGACCGTAGACCCTGTGAGTGGAACAGAAGCCAGACAAGGAGATGGTGCAACGCGATGGGTTGATCGCTAGGACCCAGGAGCAGCTGGGAGGCGGCTCTGAGGGGAGCGATCCCTGGGCTCAGTCCCGGCAGCAGGAAGTGACTCGCAGCCGCTGCGGGGACTCTGGCTCCCAGTCTCCTGGCGAGATCCCCGAGCCCCGGCGGCTGGTGCTGGGAGCCCGGAGCCCTGGCTGCAGCCGGGAGAGGGGAATCTCCAGCAGGGCCCTTCCCGCTGCTCCCCAGGAGCCTCTCCCAGGGTAGAGCCCCCAGCCTGGCCAGGCCCCTGCCCCAAGATGGGCCCCACTCGGAGGGAAGGTAAGAGAAACAACCCACCCCCGAGGGAGCTGTCCCCCCCCGTCCCACGCAGGCTGCAGGGGGAGGAGGATAAAGAGGTGCAGGGGGGTGAGGGCAGGCGGGGGTGGAGGGCGCAGGAGGCGGTGCTGGGGATGCAGGGGGCAGGCTGGGTTGGGGGCCGGGGTGCACTGAAGGGAAGATGGGGCGATGCGGTGGGATTGACGGGATTGGGGGGCTGAGGGGAGCGAGGCTGGAATGGGGGAAGATGTGAGTGGGGGCACTGCGAGGAAAGGGGGGGTGTGGGGAGACTGGGACAGAGGCAAAAACCCAGCCCCCACACTCACTCCCTGCTCCCAGTGTGTTATTCTCAGACACACCCGTGCTGGTGGGGTCTGTGTCTCATGACTTTTGGGGTCGCCCAGGCCCTGGTCTGATGTCTGGGCAGGATTCACATCTCAGCGACACCGGAGTCACTGCTGCTTTGGGCAGGCAGGGAGTGTGGATGGGC
>NW_020680655.1:0-2544 GCF_002925995.2 Terrapene triunguis
TATTATATTGTAGTATCTTATTACCATAACTCTTATCTTTCCTTACCTCATCCTCCACTACTGGGTGCCATCCTCACATGGTGCTGTTGGGATCCACTAGGCATAGCTACCAGGTAACTCGGGAGAGCGGAAGGCCAAAGTGTCGATGAAACTCTTTTGCTTTGGGCCTATCTGAAACCCCCAGACTCCATCTTGTGAACTCTCATCTACTCCTGTGCTAACTGCTTACATGTTAAAGTAGAAATGTATTGGTCAGCGTTTCTAGCAAATGGCTGCAGTTTCACTCATACTAGCAGAAATAATAGAGATAAGGAGGGAACAGAGAGATAGTTAGTTTGCAGCTGCTTTCCCATATATCCCCAAGGCATTTAGTGCAAAGGGTCAAGGAACGTACCGTGTTCTCCCTTCAAAATGACAAATGTATCCGCAACAGATGTCTCTTGTACCCCCCTCCCCAAAATAATATATGTATTCTGTGTAACCTGTTATCTATTGGTCAGCATAATGACGTAAAAAGGATGAGAACTGAGTTGTTTGTTACTGATTATAAAAAGGGCCTATGTCGCCCATGTAAGGTGTGTCTCCTCTGGCACGAGCCAAGGTGCACCCTCTCAGCTGACTGACAAATAAAGAACCTGGTACCTGTCTTTATGTCTCTCCGTGCCTCCTTGGTGTAATTAGGTAAGCTCCGGGGGGAAACGAGCCCTATTTGGCTAACAAAGTGGCGACTCCGCCGGGACTTCTCTCCCTGTGGAGGACACTGACCGGCGACCGAAGGCGATTCCGAGGAGTGGCCACCTCGAGCTGTTGGTTTGCTCGGGCCTCGGGTCGTTACAATCGGTCGGGGCGGCGGCGTCCTCTCTAAAGAGAACTCCTAACGACACGGAGATAAGACGGTACCAGAAGAAGGGGAAGGTCCAACAGCCGGACGCGGCCACTCCGGGCGGTAAGTGCGTTTACCTCTTGGGTTTGAGGGATAACGCCCCCGCAGTGTAAATTGGGCCCTTTGGGTAATCCCTGTGTGGGAAGGTATTGTAGATGGACAAATGTTTTGTGGTTATGATAACAAAGCAGGCAACGGTTAATGAATAATTTCACTAACTTCCCTAGTCTGTGGGCCGTACTGGACAATTACTGGGACGTAGAAAAGCCCCAGGGCTTGCTTTTATTCTTGGCAGGAATATTGTTCTTTTTCATACTAATGATATGCTGGAAGCCAAAATTGTGATAACCAGGTCTAGGACTTAAACCGACTCTAGCCGCACCGAGACTCCTGCGAGGGGAAACCCCGTGACCAGGATGTCTTGATCGCAAGGGGGGTCGGTCGAACCCGTGACCAGGTTTAATTAGACACGAGCATAATGGGGTCCGGACAAAGCACATATGCTGGGACACCCTTGGAATGTATGTTAACATATACGTTTATGGTGTTAAGAAATAGGACTGATATTTTGCTCAAGTGCCATTTGACTCCGACAGGCTCGGTAGTAACGGCTGCTAAACCCCAGAACCCTCCCACTGTTGTAATGCCAGAATCGGTGTCCCCTTCGGCTCCTTCACCCCCACAGGCTTTAGAGAGTACCCCCCCCCCCTTGGTGGGATTGTATCCGTTGATTACTGAGAGTGTGGTAGCCCGTCCAGGAACACAGGATCTTGTGTCATGTTGCTTTTAACATCTGGCTGCTTTTAAGGCAGAGGCAGGAGAATTCTCAACGAATCCAAGCAAGTTCATTTCTATCTTTGAAGGTTGTCTAGCTAGCCATAAGCCTCACGAGGGAGGACTCGGGTAGCCTTATGAGTAAGAATGTTTAAGGGAAGAGACCAGGAAGGGTGGGGGCTAGTTGAGAAACCCACCCTCCTAGCTAAATTGGTAGTGAAAAAAAAAGCCGGTGCCCATGGAAGGGACGGTTCAGCAAGAAAAGCAGGATCGGGCCCAAGCAGGCAGGCAACAGACAGAGAGATTGGAAAACAGGTTGGAAACTTTGAGGGCATAGTGGAAGGAAAAGAGTAAGTAATTATAAGCATGGGGATTTCAAATCCCCAGGACAATAATTGGAATGGTAAAATCTGAGTTGATTGGGTGTCGTTTTGGGAGACAAGCAAGTGATTTAAGAAAAGAGAGTGAGAAGTTAACTCTGTAGTTGCTAGAGGGAATCAAGCAGTGAAACTTGGTAGGAATATCTGTAAGTAATTCAGGCAAGAGGTTATTTAAGTGGAATTATTCAACTATGAATACGTTAGTCTAATTTGCTGAAGAACACTCCTGTTGTATACAATCTGTGTTTTATAAGTTTGAGATGAATTGGTATTGTTTTAAAGTTGCAAAACTGAGAATACTTTTGCCAGACACAGGAAACTAGTGTTGTTTAAGGTATTTAGCATTTAATCCTTAAGGTGACTTAACGCTTTACAAGATTTAAAATGTTTTAACTAAAGACCAAAGGTTGTGGCTGCAGCAGGGTAGTCAAAGCCAGGAGAATAAAAGATTTAAATTTGGTTTTGGGTAACAAAATAGCAGATAAAAGATCTGGTAAAGAGAGAGAA
>NW_020680656.1:0-5085 GCF_002925995.2 Terrapene triunguis
AGCTCGGATGCTCTGACCAGCCACACAGGAAAAGCCCCGGGAAAATTTGAATTCCTTTTCCTGTCTGGGCAGTTTGAATCGCATTTCCTGTTTGGACATCGTGGCGAGCTCAGCAGCACTGGCAACGATGCAGAGCTCTCCAGCAGAGGTGACCGTGCAATCCCAGGATAGAAAGAGGGCCCCAGCATGGACTGATCGGGAAGTCTTGGATCTCATCGCTGTGTGGGGCGATGAGTCCGTGCTTTCCGACCTGCGCTCCAAAAGACGGAATGCAAAGATATATGAGAAGATCTCTAAAGCCATGGCAGAGAGAGGATACAGCCGGGATGCAACGCAGTGCCGCGTGAAAATCAAGGAGCTGAGACAAGGCTACCAAAAAACCAAAGAGGCAAACGGATGCTCCGGATCCCAGCCCCAGACATCCCGTTTCTACGAGGCACTGCATTCCATCCTGGGTGCGGCCACCACCACTACCCCACCCGTGACCGTGGACTCTGAGGATGGGATATTGTCCGCGGCCGGTTCCTCGGTAGCGGACGGGGAAGATGAGGAAGGAGATGAGGAGGACGAGGCAGTTGACAGCGCTTGCACCGCTGATTTCCCCGACAGCCAGGAGCTCTTCATCACCCTTACTGAGATCCCCTACCAACCGTCCCCAGCCGTTACCCTGGACACAGAATCAGGGGAAGGATCAAGCAGTAAGTGTTTGAAACATCTAAACATTTATTTTTAACAGAACTTGAAGATTTATAATATTAACAATGGGTTTTTCATGAAGTGTTTTAAACATCTAAACATTTATTTTTAACAGAACTGGAATATTTATAATATTAACAATGGGTTTTTCATGATTTCTTTGCCCTGGGCGCTTCACTATTTAGTCCCAACTATTTAAAAAAAATCTAACAATGTCCGGTTTTTCATGATTCTGCTGCCCAAGACGCTCCACTCTTTAGTCCCTGCCAGTGCAGCTACACCAAAATCCGGTCTATATGTCCGGGGATAGAGATGAAATCCTCATGGGAGTTCTCAACGAAGCTCTCCTGGAGGTAATGTTCAAGCCTGTTCATGAGATTCCTGGGGAGAGCGATCTTATTGGGTCCTCCATGGTACGAAACGTTTCCGCGCCAGGAGACAATCAGGTATTCAGGGATCATTGCCCTGCAGAGCATGGCGGCATATGGCCCTGGTTTTTGCAGGCTTTCCCTAAGCATCCGTTCCTTTTCGCTGTCCGAGATCCTCATCAGGGTGATGTCGCTCATGATGCCCTGCTTTGAATTAGGTAGGGGGATGTTAGTATTGGGACTGCTTTACAGCCACGCGGTGGAGGCGGGAGAGGGGCAGCATACAGGGATCTTTCCCTGGGACAGCCGCGAGTGGGTGGGACAGGGGCAGAGTTCATGCTTGCCTGATTGCTGGCAGCAGAGACTGGCATTGCTTTCAATGTGAAAGGAGGCCAGTGCTACTATTAAAGTTTTAAGCAGCCACAAGTCTACGTCTCACCATGTTTGCCCGCTACACAAATTCCGGTGTCCTGCCCCGCTTCTCAGATCGCCACTGCAAGACCACAGGCACTGAAGGCGAGGGCCGAAAATTCGACCTTGTCCTGAGTGCGCATGTGATAGGTGCAGTGCATGGTCTTGTTCACAGAGAAAGACTATGTTCTTTGTTCACAACTACATTTATCTTTCTGAGGAATTCACTCCCTTTTTCCCATTCCCACAGCCACATCTGCGACTGTCTCCCAACCCAGCCTGGCATCACAGTCCCAGAGGCTAGCGCAGATTAGGCAGAGGAAGAAGAAGACGCGGGAGGACATGTTCTCAGAACTAATGTGCTGCTCCCGAGCCCAGGCAGCCCAGCAGACACAGTGGAGGGAGAACTTGTCCCAAATGCACAGAGCAAACATGGAACGGGAGGAGAGGTGGCGTCAGGAAGACCAGCAGGCGACTCAAACGCTGCTTGGACTGATGAGGGAGCAAACGGACACGCTCCGGCGCCTTGTGGATGTTCTGCAGGAACGGAGGCAGGAGGAGAGAGCCCCGCTGCAGTGTATCTGTAACCACCCTCCCCCGCCACCAAGTCCCATACCCGCCTCACCCAAAGTCCAAAGAAGGAGGGGCGGCAGGGGCCGTGAAAAGTTTCACTCCACCCCTGCAGAGTGCTCTAGCACTAGAAGGCTCTCATTCCCCAAAATTTGAAAAGTCCTTTCCTACCCACCTCACACAAGCCCCCGTCCAAGTTTCACCCCCCCGTTTCATGTGTAGTTACTAATAAAATATACGTTTCTGTTAATTACTGTTTCCATCATTTTCTTTTGGAGGAGAGTCTGTGTGAAGGGGGGGAAGGTGGTTGGTAATTGGACAGGACAGTCACCTTTAGCAGGGTACAGAGGCGGGGGCAGGTCCAGCAGCAGGGCACATACACAGTGCAGTTACTAGTTACCCTGGTCAGTCTGGGAGGTGGTTTTCATGTTCTGGGGGGTGGGGGGAGGGTTGCTCTGTGACTTTGTGGCGGGGGAGGGCAGTTACAGATCTTATGGAGCGGTCCTTATCCTGGCTCACAGAGCCAAGCAGCAGGGGATCTGTAACCCTCCTCCCCCTGCCAGAAAATCACATAGCCGACACATACACGCAGTCCCGCCCAGGACGGCTGGCAGGCTCCGTTGAAACAACCAGTCCACCAGTGCGGAGCCTGTCATTCCTGGAGTTTAGAGGCATCATTTGCATCACTACACTACACCCGCCCCCCACCACAGTCTGCGTCCCAGGTTTAAAGCATTCCCGCGAAAACAGTAATAAAGACAACGGTGTTCATTAAGAAAATAGAACTGATTTTATTTTTTGGGAAGGGGGTGAAGGGGGTATGTAGCTGGAGAGGATAGTCAACATAAACTGGGTAAAGAAACGGGGGCAGGTTCAGCTTCTCTTTAAACAAAGTTAATAGTCACAGGTTACCCTGCTCACTGAGGAACCTAGCTTTCAAAGCCTCCCTGATGCACAGCGCGCCCCGCTGGGCTCTTCTAATTGCCCGGCTGTCTGGCTGGTCGTAATCAGAAGCCAGGCTATTTGCCTCAACCTCCCACCCCGCCATAAAGGTCTCCCCCTTGCTCTCACAGAGATTGTGGAGCACACAGCAAGCTGATATAACAATGGGGATATTGGTTTCGCTGAGATCACAGCGAGTCAGTAAGCTTCTCCATCTCCCCTTGAGACGTCCAAAAGCACACTCCACCACCATTCTGCACTTGCTCAGCCGGTAGTTGAAGAGTTCTTTTTCAGTGTCCAGGGCGCCAGTATAGGGCTTCATGAGCCAGGGCATTAGCGCGTAGGCTGGGTCGCCGAGGATCACTGTAGGCATCTCCACATCCCCAAGAGTTATTTTGTGGTCCGGGAAGTAAATACCTTCCTGCAGCCGTCTAAACAGGCCTGAGTTCCTGAACACGCGAGCGTCATGAACCTTGCCCGGCCATCCGACGTTGATGTTGGTAAAACGTCACCTATGGTCCACCAGTGCTTGCAGCACCATAGAAAAGTAGCCCTTTCGGTTGATCTACTGGCTGGCCTGATGGTCCGGTCCCAGGATAGGGATGTGAGTTCCATCTATAGCCCCACCGCAGTTTGGGAATCCCATCGCGGCGAAGCCATCTATGATGACCTGCGCGTTTCCCAGGGTCACTACCTTTGAGAGCAGTACCTTAACGATTGCGTTGGCTACTTGCATCACAACAACCCCCACGGTAGATTTGCCCACGCCAAAGTGGTTCGCGACTGACCGGTAGCTGTCCGGCGTTGCAAGCTTCCAGAGGGCTATGGCCACTCGCTTCTGGACAGTCAGGGCTGCTCGCTTCCGGGTGTCATTGCGCTTCAGGGCAGGGGACAGCAACTCACAAAGTTCCAGGAAAGTCCCCTTCCGCATGCGAAAGTTTCGCAGCCACTGGGATTCATCCCAGACCTGCAGCACTATGTGGTCCCACCAGTCCGTGCTTGTTTCCCGGGCCCAGAATCGCCGTTCCACCACATCCACATGACCCATTGCCACCGTGATGTCCTCGGCGCTGGGTCTCGTGGTTTCTGACAGGTCTGTGCTACTCTCAGACTTCAGATCCTCACCCCGCTGCCGTAGCCTCCTCGCCCGATTTCTCTGTATCTGCCTCTGGGAAAGGTGGATGAGAAGCTGCGAGGTGTTGACAACGGCCACAACTGCAGCGATGGTAGCAGCGTGCTCCATGCTCGCAGTGCTGTGGCGTCCGCGCTGTCACTGACCAGAAAAGTGCGCGAACTGATTTCCCGCCGGCGCTTTCAGGGAGGGAGGGCGGGAGTGACGGACGGATGATGACACTTACCCAAAAGCACCCTCGACACATTTTTTTTACCCAGAAGGCATTGGCGGCTCGACCCAGAATTCCAATGGGCAGCGGGGACTGTGGGAACTGTGGGATAGCTGCCCACAGTGCACCGCTTCCAATGTCGACGCTTTCCCCGTTAGTGTGGACTCACAAAGTCGAATTACTGTCCTTAGTGTGGACACACACGTTCGACTTTGCAATATCGATTCCACATATTCGATTTAAGTGAAATCGAACTACCCTCGTAGTGTAGACATACCCTTATTCTGCTCTCTCTGCTCCTACTGCTCTTAGAATCACAGAAATTAAGAGATGGAAAAAATGCTACTCTCAGCTGGTTGGGGTACCAGTGTAGGACTATTTCCTATACTAGAGCTTTGTTTTAAATTTAAAGTTTTAAATTACTGCTGCAAAGGCTTAACTTTGCTCATGGTTGAGTTTTGTCCTTTTTGGGTCAGCCCCTTCATTGGGTCAAGCTTCCATACACTTAGGGCACTCACCAGGGGCGGCTCTATGTATTCTGCAGCACCAAGCACGGCAGTCAGGCGGCATACTTAAGGCTAAGTGGAGGCGGGAGGGAAGGGGCACAGGGAGGGCGCCATGGGCTGAGGGAATCCGCGGGGTGCAACTATCAATAGCGATGCCGCCAGTAGAAGGGCTGGGGGTACCGCTGTGTGGGCTGCGGCTCCCCGAGGAGCCGTGGGTACGACAGCCGCTTAGCTCGCGCTGTGGAACTT
>NW_020680657.1:0-1128 GCF_002925995.2 Terrapene triunguis
TGTGACGTTATTGATATAATCTGGGACCATATAGATCATTGGTGCAACCAAGGTCCTGTAGTGGCACCCAGATCTTGTATAAAGGGGGTCAAATGGGGTGTCTAAGACAAGGTTATGGTTTACTGGTTATAATTATGCTGTCTATATGTGTGTATCAATTTTGTAGTTGAAGTTATGAATATTGGCTCTATGCTGTCTGTATTTCAAACTTATGCTATGCTGCTGGGGGACATCCCAGACAAACTGGTGTTAGCTCTGCCTAGCCTGCTTGATGGCCCATTAAGGACCATCAGCTATACAATGGACCCATTGAGAGAAGGCAGATACGCCTTGTAACTCAGCAAAGTATGCAGGGACTGGCCCATGTGACTCCAGACTCCATGTTGTTGTAATTTTCCACAGTAAGAACAAAGAGGTGTTCTTACACCTGGAAAAGACTATATAAGGCTGATGCCTCATCTCCATCTGGTCTTCAATCCTGCTTCATACCTCTGGAGGAACTTTGCTACAAGCTGAAGCTTTGAACAAAGGACTGAGGACCCATCCCAGCGGGGGATGTATTCCAGAGACTTGATTTGAACCTGCAGTTTATTCTATCGCTGCTGCAAGCCTGAACCAAGAACTGTGCCATTACTGTATGTAATTGATTCCATTTAACCAATTCTAGCTCTCATCTCTATCTTTTTCCTTTTATGAATAAACCTTTAGATTTTAGATTCTAAAGGATTGGCAACAGCGTGATTTGTGGGTAAGATCTGATTTGTATATTGACCTGGGTCTGGGGCTTGGTCCTTTGGGATCAGGAGAACCTTTTTCTTTTACTGGGGTTTTGGTTTTCATAATCATTTGTCACCATAACGAGTGGCACTGGTGGTGATACTGGGAAACTGGAGTGTCTAAGGAGATTGCTGGTGAGACTTGCGGTTAGCCAGTGGGGTGAGACCGAAGTCCTCTTAGTCTGGCTGGTTTGGTTTGCCTTAGAGGTGGAAAAAACCCCAGCCTTGGGCTGTAACTGCCCTGTTTGAGCAATTTGTCCTGAGTTGGCACTCTCAGTTGGGTTCCGCCAGAACCGCATTGTCACAGGGACCATCTGTCTCTGGGTGCTGGGGGTAGAATCAGGACCTTTCA
>NW_020680658.1:0-14025 GCF_002925995.2 Terrapene triunguis
TTTCTACTCCTTCAAACTGTTCTCTGCTCCAACACCAATCCTCTCTGCTCCAATTCCTTCCTCTGTCTGATTGAAGCAGGGGTTTTTTATCAGGTGACTGGCTTCAGGTGCTCTAATTGGCTTCAGGTGCTTTAATTAATCTATAGCAAACTTTCTTCCCTCTACAGGGAATAAGGCTCCCTTCTAACCCTCTCCTGCTGCCCTCTGGCCATGCTGTATCACACACTACAGATACATTCATTTTCGATTTTCTGGCAATCTACAGATAGACAAGAATTGTTTGTTCTGCCTATCTGTAGGTTCAATGTAAAGCACTGCTATTTATCAGGGCACAATGTCCTCTGACTGGTAGGATACACAGGTTCAGTAGTGACAAGTGGAGCTGGTTCAAAAAATGAAAGTGAACATTTCTGAAAGCCTCTCCCCCAACCGACCTTTCCAGACAAATTACACTTGCATTTACCAAAGCTTATACTGTAGACCAGACCACAGCGTCGTAGATAAATACGAGGTGGAACATATTGTTTGGCATGAATAGTTAGTACATATTCTAAGAGACCATTCAAGGTAGAGTGGCCTGTTAACACCTCTGCAGTTATAGGACAAAACGAGGTTACTGGGCTACAGATTGTTGTAAAAAGCCATAAATTCAGCGCCTTTGTTCAGTCCATGATTTTTAGTATTTAGCAGAGTTATGAATTTATGCTCCCAAGCACGTCTTTTGAAAGTGTTGTGCAGGTTTCCTTTGAGGTTGAGGTCTGATGGTTCAGATATAGAATGATCACTTTGTGAAAAGGGCTCATCCACAGATGATAGGGTATTTTTGTCTTTTATCAGTTTCCTGGGTGAGTTCACTTGAAAGAGCAGTGATTGTCTGGCTTCAACTAAATAGCTGTTATTGGGACATTTAGTGCACTGGATGAGGTGCACATGTTGTGATAGGCGTGTGTAGGATCTATGGATCTTGAAAGGTGAGTTGTGGAGGGTATTGATAATTGTAGCAGTGGGGATGTGGCTGCAGGTTTCGTATCTGTTGTTCTGGGAGGGTCTGGTACCACTTTGAGCTGGTGTGTCCTGGTCTCTAGGGAGCTTGTTTCTGATGATGAACTTGGAGAGCTGGGGGGTTGTTTGAAGGCTGGAAGTGGGGGGTTCAGGAAAGATGTCTTTCAGGATGTGTTCCCCATGGAGTGTGGGTTGTAGTTGTTTAATGATACCCTGTATAAGTTCCAGTGTGTGGTGGTAGGTGACAACTAGGGGTGTCAGTGGCCTGTTCCATGACTGGCTGACATATCTCTATCCCCATCATCTTTCCCCCAGCTCCTCCCTCCACCTGTCTGCATTGCATTTCATCTCCATTCATCTCGGCTTCTTCAATGACAAGTCAGAAGGATCAGATCAGACTCAGGAACTTTTGTCCGAAGAGGAAGCCTGGCTGGCCTTGCTCTTGTTTAAGGAACTTTGTTTTTACCTGTGGATCCTGAAAATCATCACATTATCATGTCCTCCAGTCCCCAGTCTATATGTGGGGATATCTTATTGCCAGCAGTACACAGGCACGTATGTATTGTTATCTCTTCACTTGGTGTGTTACTTTCTGCCCCACTGCTTCTTTTATCCTATCCTATCTCACTCTCTTGCCTTTTGATTGAACTCTGAAGTTAACTATGCTGTATTCATCCAAGCCGGCCTTGTCCAAGGAGAAAGGATCCAATCAGATGACAACCCTGACCAGACTGTGAACCAGAATAAAAGTCACAGGTGTCAGGGTCAACTTGCCAGCCAAAGCATTCGCTCATAATTGGCCAGCTGTCAAAAGATCCAAAATATATCAACTAAAGCCATATTGGACCCGTCTTTTCTATCCCGTCTCTCCTCCCTCTTGTATCTGTCTGTTTGTTTACAACAGGATAAGTAAATGCCCTCTACACACCAGGATTGAGTGTAAAATTAATGCTTTCCTTTTCATCAATAATGTGGTTCTGAAAATAAGAGACTGATAATTTGCCTCCAAAAGGGGAAAGATTTTAATGAAGTTTGTTTTGTATAATCACTCAACCACAGTTTTAGTATAAATACTTGTTTTATTTTATTTTTCTTTCGTGTGTTTGATCAATAAACTTTTAACTTGAGTGAATGCTTTTGTGTGTTTGCCAAGTAACCAGGAAGAACTAAGGTCTCTGTTTAAAATAACCCCGAACTGACCTATCACTGTTTAATGTTAGACAGTGAAAGAGTTTATGAACACCTGTAACTTTTCAGGCCTTTGAGATCAGTATCAATACAATACAAAAGCCACCAACCTGATACGTGTGAGATCCTGCTGTGTCTTCCCCTCCCTTTAGTGTTCCTTTCCACCCTCCACTATCTCCCTCCTCTCATCTCTCTCTCTCTCTCTCTTTTGGCTTTTAACCTGCTCCTGAAACCAACTGCACTGCACAGAACCAGCACAGCGAGATGAGACGGCCCATCCAGCTCGGCCTGGCCTGAGAATGACCAGTGAAGGAGGGGGACATGACCAAAAAAAACCAGATGATGACCCTGTTCAAGGAAGTGAGCCAGGGACCAAAGCAACCGCTGTCATGGCTGATCTGCCAGCCCAAAGTGTCCATCCAGGACTCACGAGCCGCCCTGTATCCTGAGAACCTCAACAAAAGCCGCATTTCCCCATCTTCACTATCCCATCTCATCTCTCCCTTCTTAGTCTGTCTAAAACAGGAAACTGACTGTCCCTCCCCACTCAGAATGGAACAACAGAACTAACCCTTTCTTCTCACCAAGAAGGACTGTTTGACAGAATAAGAGACTTTAACCAATATTCACCCCATTCTAAACGAGATTCCTGTAGGTTTTGATTGTTTGTTTTAGACAATCGCTCAATTCCAGTTTCAACATTTTTTGGCTTGTTTTGATTCTTTTCCTTTCTTGTGTTTCAGTTAATACATTTCTCACCTTTGGCATGACTTTGACACTGTGTTTGCCATGGCACTAAGCAGGCTGAGGTCTCTGGACACCAAACCCTGAACCTGGAATAGCACTGGTTAATGTTGGACAGTAACAGGGTCAGGTAACACCTTTGACTCTTTGGGCCCATTTATTCAATCTAAAATAATACAACTCCTCCCCCTACCCCTTCCGCTCTCCCAACCCCAGATGTGGGGCAGATGTGAGCAATGGAGGGACTGGGTGGCCCGCAGAACAGGGGCTGAGTTTGAATTCTATACAGAAGTAGGGAGCAGGGTCCGAATGCTTCTTTACGGCTGGGCAGGGTGAGTTGAGCCTGGCTGGGGAGGAGATGCTGGTCCCTGGCTCCATCGTCCTGCTTGGGAGAATCCCCCAGTTACTCCAATGGAGGCACCGATCCAGAGCCCAGAAGTGCTCACTCTATGACGCCCCCCCATGTGTCACTGGGGTGAGTAAGGGAGGGGCCAGCATGAAGGGGCCCCATGGCAGAGCTTACTGGACGCAGCCCAGATACCCAGGAAACGTGCCACGGTGCCATTTATTGGTGAGTTTCCAGTTTTTCCCTCCCTCCCCCAAACCCTCAGCTTCCACAGGGGTATCACCACCTGCTTGTCCACTGAGAGAGCAGCTCTCATTTGGCTGTCCCTGCGCCAGAAGGCTGGGGTGAACTCAACACACCATCCCATGAATGTGGCTTTACTCATCCGAAAGTTCTGCAGTCAGTGCTCATCATCCCAGACCTACATAATGATGTGATCCCACTCAGTGGTTGTTTCATGAGCCCAGAAGTGATGGTCCACCGTGCTCAGTTGTTCCATGAATGCCAAAAGTAATCTGCTGTTGTTTCTTTCCATGGCACACAGCAGGTCAGGAAACTCAGATGGGGAGCTGATGATATACTGAATAACCATCCGCGATGTGTTCATAACAGTGACCACAATGGTAGAGAGCAGTGTGGGGTCTAACTTTTCAGACAGAGATGGGGGCATACAGTAAACAGAGGCTGTTAAAAATGCTTTGAAATGCAGTTGAAGTGCCTGGAATGCTGGGACAGAAAAAACTGCATCATGGGACATCGAGCTCGCACCCATAATGCACTGCGATCCACTCAGCCTTCCCACAACTCCTTGCAGCAGAAGGTGGGGAGTTGCACAGTGGGATAGCTACCCACAGTGCACTGCTCTCACTGTCAATGCTAAAGCACCAAGTGTGGATGTGCTCTGTCAGCACACAGAGCGTAGTGCGAACATACACTACCGATGTTCTTAGAATGCTTTTCAGTCGTCGATAATATTTTTGTCGACAAAACTCTAGTGTAGACAAGGCCTGAGTTTGCAAGGTGCAAGCAATGGAGAATCTTAAATCACTGATAGCCCTGTCTTTTTTACAGGGAGCTTGTGACAGTCCCAAGAGCCAGTTTGAAGCCTGCATTTTCATCTGACTCTGATGGAAACTGAAAGCAACAAGCTGTGTACAGGGAGATTATAGCAAACCAGTAAAGTGTCTAAAACCACTATTGCTTACTCCTAAAAGTAGCCAAGTCAGCAGGTCATAAATTGGTCATGCAGCGGCCTCAGCGTAACCAAGGCAGGAGGGGAGGGGGTTTGGGGTACCACAGACAGGGCAGCTTGACCCCGCGTCCTTCCTGCTAAGAATGTTGAAATTGCTGATCTATGTATTTTAGAAAAACAGGAAGTCTGTCTCTATGTTCCCCTGGGAATGTTTGTCACGGCCCCAAGGCATGGACACGCTATAAAAAACATATCTGATAAATCGATGACCATAAGGAAATCTCTTGCTTGATCTTTAAAAACTGCTTGCTTAGCAAGTTTCTGTAAGGGTTATGTCATTATGTTACTAATGTAGAAATAAGGGGGAAATGTTTGAGGTAACCGGACTTCTCAGAAGGGGCTCTTCAGGGATGCTCCCTCTGGATGCATCTTGGGGTCCGCACCAGCAGAAGGAAGCTTGGCCAGCAGAAGCCGGTCACGGTGCCACTCGAAAGCCATGCTCAGCTTTGGTAATTATCGAGGGCTGGGGGTGCTTTACTAACCTGTTGCGGACGTGTGTAAGCGCTTGAGACTAAGTAAAGTTTAGCTTTAAGTGAAAGCAATCTTGTGTTGTCCTGTTTGTGCCAGCCATCTATCGGTCGGATGCCGTGTCTCCCTTGATTTATTTCCTGACACCACCTCGCACAGAGTAAAAGTTACCGAGAGCTTGGGGTTGAAAGAACCCGGGTAACAGCTGAGCTGCCTCTTTCGCAGAAATGGGAGAAAGCCAGGAAGCGGGGCTGGCTCTCAGTCACCAAACAAAACTCCAGCAGCCCTTCTCTTGCAAGGAAACACAGGCGAGGGAACAGCATGTGGAGCTGCTTACCGTTCTTCAAACAGCAGCTCAAAAGCTTGTCTCTCTCTCCCCAACAGAAGTTGGTCCAATTAAAGACATTACCTCACCTACCTTGTCTCGCTCATAAGCTCTAGCATCGTTTTCTTTTGTCACATTTTCCCAGGTGAAAAAACAAAAGCAAAATTAGGGAAACCCCCTTTCTCACTATATTCTACCTCTGCCTGCCACCCCCATGTGTTGGATCACTCAGACAATTCATCAAAAGGGGTCTCCAGAAAAGCCTACCCCTAAAATCACACAAGGTTTTTATTTAGTAATTTGGCTTCAATCTTTGAATGCATTTGTATAATCTGCAGTTGTTATGTGGGTTCATAACTCTCTATTTTATGCAATGAGAGAAAAAGGAGCAGCTAATAATAATAATATATGGAGATATACCTATCTCCTAGAACTGGAAGGGACCTTGAAAGGTCATTGAGTCCAGCCCCCTGCATTCACTAGCAGGACCAAGTATTGATTTTGCCCCAGATCCCTAAGTGGCCCTCTCAAGGATTGAACTCACAATGCTGGGTTTAGCAGGCCAATGCTCAAACCACTGAGCTAGCTACCCCTCCTGCCTCATAGGGTGGGGGCAGAAGGGGGAGCCATTAACACCTTCCAGTAACACAGATCGGTGCCCAAGTGCCGTGAGTGTCAATGTGTTAGCCGGGCACTGGGCACGACTGGCAGTCTGGAGGAAGGTTAGATCCCAAGCCATGGCCCTGAAGGTGTAACAAATAAAGTAATCCGGTCCCCAAATTCATCACTGGAATGTAGCCATTGCCAGATGGGGTCAGAGCTGAGGTCCGTCTACATCAGTAGCCTGTCTCTGACAGAGGCCAGCACTGGAGATCCAGAGGAAGATGTAATAACCTCACAGTAGCAGATGTGGGAGAACCTCTCCCCATAGTATGCCTTGCCCCCCTCGCCCCCACTATCATTAAGAGCAGTTGAAGCCCTGCAGCTGAGGTTCAACGTCCCTTCCCACATTTTTGCAATGATTAATTATGACAACTCTGGATATTCCTGGTGTCCAGTTGAATATCTGCTCCCTTCCCAATGTAGAAATACTCAACCCGCTGGGGTGCAGCCGATGCCCCTTAATCTGTGTTTTTCGAAGCGCAATAAAGATCAGATGCACAAAGTGCCGGGTCCCATCAGTTTCTTAAAGTGTAAAAGTGTGTCTGCAAGAGTCAGAATAATAAACCACGGGCAATGAGTACACGGAGCAGTGAGACAGAACGCACGCTGGGTCCTGATTGCAGAATACAGAGCAAATCTGTTGCAATAAATTGGTTCATAGCATCATTTGAACCAACCACTATCAGAGCCCAAAACAATCCCACTCCAGTCTGCACGCCCCAGGTTAGTCTAAGCCGTGTCCGTGATTGCTAGACACCTGGCCAACCCTCAGCTCAGCCTCAACAAGCGAGTCAGTGTCCAAACTCAGCAGCAGGAGCTCAAGCTGCAGCTCGGGAATAAAACAAAAATCTGACAGGAGCAATTTTAGAATTTAGTCTCTGTTTGGGATTTAACAGCGAGACGCTTCCAAACCCTCCCAGAGAACAACTTTACTATTATTTGCACCAGGGCAGCGCCGACTGAGATATGGGACCCAACCCCATTGTGCTAGTGTAACAGCGTCCCTGCACGACCCCCCTTGGCTCCTGTCCCGCTGGGCTGAGAATGTCACACAGAGACCTTTAGGTTTAGTGCCCACCTGGTGCTTTTATTTACAGGCAGTGCTCCCACCACCTTTCCACCAGACAAGTCGTCCCGTTCTTGCAGTCCACCGGCAGGAGAGAGGGGCCAAGCTCTCTCTCTCTGCTTCCCCTCACTGCCTTTCCTCTAGTGCAGCTTCCCTCTTTCCAGCTCCCCCCTGGCTCCCTTCCCCTGGGGCTCTTAGCCAGCCCCAGCCTGATGAGGCAGCAGCTGTTCAAGCTTCCCCAGTCAGGGCCAGGTGGTCTACCCAGCTCCAATTCACCTCCCTTCATTGGAGCTGGAGTGACAGAGGGTTGGCTAAGCAGTCTTTGCACAGACCTTGACTTAGATCAAGGTCCTTGCTGGGTGTTGCATAGACACACAGTGAGGTCCAAAGGGGATTTATGTTAATGACAAGTGTACTTCAAAGCAGTACCCTGGAATCCCCTTATTCACCACTGACATATCATTACGATCAGTTTTGTACTCAGTCTGCCTTGTGAGGTATCATTTTTAAAACTCTTGCTCTGTTGAACATTAATATCCTCTTGGATGGTATGTGCTAGCATTGTATGGGAAGTTATGAAGTATTGCTGGATGTGTTACTGAAATATACTGTGAGGTTGGGAACCCCCACAACCAACCTTTCGGGTACAACAATGGAGTAGCCAGATAGCAGTTCATGGCTCATCAACACCCACCAAGGAAAGAATCCACTCTCCCAGAGAGTGTGTGCAGTGGAGACTTCTCAGAGAGATCACGTAAGCAATGGAGACTGCTTGACCAATGGGGACTGACTGACCCCCATGTGCAGCACAGATCTTTTCAGCAAGCTGGAAGAAACTATAAAGAGGGGAAGTGACATCATCACTTGGCCTCACTCCCCACACTCCCCAAGACCTGGAAACACGTCTGGTGGACAAAGATTTTGAACTGGGGGAGGTGGTCCCAAGCTGGAGGAGAGTCCCAGCCTACGTACTGAGGATCTGTGACCTGTTTGTACCATCTGTCAGGGTGAGACACTGCTCGATTCAAATCCTGTTTAGTTTGTCCAGTGTAAACTGTTTCTTAAGTAACCAGCTCTGATCTCTACGCTTGCCACTTATAATCATTTAAAATCTATCTTTGTGTGGTAATAAATCTCTTCTATATTTTACCTAAACCAGTGTGTTTTGGTTGAAGTGCTTGGAAAATCTGCTCAGGTCACAAAGAGTGGTGCACGTCCGCTTTCCTTTGTAGACGTGGTGAACTGGGTAATGAACTCACACTCGCCAGGCTTCTGACCAGGGCAAGACGGTACCATTGTGAGGTGCAAGGCTGGGAAGCTGCAGGGGGGTGGGTGGGAAGGGGGAGTTGCTGGAACCTCTCTATTGTTGGTTCATGAGTGGCTGGGAGAAGCATTCATGTAACCCTGTTGTGTATTTCCCTGCCTGTGGATGGCTGTGTAAGTGCAGGGCCTATCAGAGCTGTGTAGCTTGACATCAGCAGCACAGTGTGAGAGGCAGCCGAGGCTGGTGGGAAATAGGGGCTCAGCAGCCCCACACTTCATGTTGCACCCCGGGGACCTCATCACAGTGAGGGAATATTTTGTATGGACCCATCTTCTGTTGTGGAGGGAGAGAAGCTTTCGCGCGGCTCTTGGATGGATGCCAGACTAAACAGCTCCAAATGGCGGTCCCTCAGCTGTGCTTCTGTGCAAGAATTAAGGTCTGCCAGAGGTTTGTTTACTGACTGAGAGCCAGGGTGGCTTCCTGGCTTTCTCCCATTTCTGGGAAAGGGGCAGCTCAGCCTGTTGCTTTCGGTTTCCGTCAGAGACAGATGGAAATGCAGCCTCCAAACTGGCTCCTGAGACAGTCACAACCTCCCTGTAAATCAGATGGGACTGTCTGAAAGATGAAAGATTCTCCATTGCCTGCACATCGCAAAGTCATTCACACCAATGCAAAGCGGGTGGACAACGCTACTGAGCCAGAATAGCAGCATTCTAGACCCTTTTTGTACTGGTGCAAATGACGACACAACATGGTTCTGTTCCCTGAGCTCAATATCTTCAACAATGGATTAGATAATAGCATAGCGAGTACACTTATAACGCTTGTGTGCTCTCTACGTGATACCCAGCTCGGAGGGTTGCAAGTGCTTTGGAGGATAGGATTAAAATTCAAAATGATCTGGACAAACTGGAGAAATGGTCTGAAGTCAATAGGATGAAATTCAATATAGACCAATGCAAAGTCTTTGAAAACTCATGGCGATCGGGGAGGTCCCGGATGACTGGAAAAAGGCTAATGTAGTGCCCATCTTTAAAAAAGGGAAGAAGGAGGATCCGGGGAACTACAGGCCAGTCAGCCTCACCTCAATCCCTGGAAAAATCATGGAGCAGGTCGGGAGGACGGAAGAATCCCATTCACTGTTACAGACTAGGGAATGAATGGCTAGGTAGCAGTTCTGCAGAAAAGGACCTAGGGGTTACAGTGGACGAGAAGCTGGATATGAGTCAACAGTGTGCTCTTGTTGCCAAGAAGGCTAACAGCATTTTGGGCTGTATAAGTAGGGGAATTGCCAGCAGATCGAGGGACGTGATCATTCCCCTCTATTCGACATTGGTGAGGCGTCACCTGGAGTACTGTGTCCAGTTTTGGGCCCCACACTACAAGAAGGATGTGGAAAAATTGGAAAGAGTCCAGCGGAGAGCAACAAAAATGATTAGGGGGCTGGAGCACATGAGTTACGAGGAGAGGCTGAGGGAACTGGGATTGTTTAGTCTGCAGAAGAGAAGAATGAGGGGAAATTTGATAGCTGCTTTCAACTACCTGAAAGGGGGTTCCAAAGAGGGTGGATCTAGACTGTTCTCAGTGGTACCAGATGACAGAACAAGGAGTAATGGTCTCAAGTTGCAGTGGGGGAGGTTTAGGTTGGATATTAGGAAAAACTTTTTCACTAGGAGGGTGGTGAAGCACTGGAATGGGTTACCTAGGGAGGTGGTGGAATCTCCTTCCTTAGAGGTTTTTAAGGTCAGGCTTGACAAAGCCCTGGCTGGGATGATTTAGTTGGGAATTGGTCCTGCTTTGAGCAGGGGGTTGGACTAGATGACTTCCTGAGGTCCCTTCCAACCCTGATATTCTATGATTCTATGAAAGTACTCCACTTAGGAAGGAACAGATGAGTTAACAGTGTTGAAAAAGAAGCAAACCTCATTCTGGGATGTGTTAGCAGGAGTGTTGTAAACAAGACACGAGAAGTAATTCTTCTACTCTACTCCGCGCTGATTAGGCCTCAACTGGATATTTTGTCCAGTTCTGGGTCCCACATTTCAGGAAAGATGTGGATAAACTGGAGCAAGTCCTGAGAAGAGCAAGAAAAATGATTAAAGGTCTAGAAAACATGACGTATGAGGGAAGATTGAAAACACTGTGATTGTTCAGTCTGGAGAAGAGAAGATTGAGAGAAGATATGATAATAGTTTTCAAGTACATAAAAGGTTGTTACAAGGAGGAGAGAGAAAAATTGTTCTTCTTAACCTCTGAGGATAGGACAAGAAGCAATGGGCTTAAATTGCAGCAAAGACGGTTTAGAGTGAACCTTAGGAAAACCTTCCTGTCAGGGTGGTTAATCACTGGAATAAATTGCCCAGGAATGCTGTGGAATTTCCATTACTGGAGGTTTTCAAGGTTAAACAAACCCCTGCCAGGAATGGTCTAGATAATACTTAGTCCTGCCATGAGTGCAGGGCACTGGACTAGGTGACCTCTCAAGGTCCCTCCAGTCCTACGATTCTATGGCTGAGAATCAGCCCAGTGCCTGATCTCCTCAGGTCTTCCAAAGTGGGAGACAGATTGGAAGGGACCAATTTCCCATGTTTCTCTTTGTGCACCAGGCAGGGGGTGGGGGCAGAGAGTTCGGGGTTTTGGCACCAGACCATTTCCTTGCTTGGGGTTTCTTTTTGGTCCACTCCAACCACTTCAGCTGGGGTGGCTGGTAGCATGGCGCGGGGCATTCTGGGACAAGTAGTGCAGCTGGCAGCGCAGGTCCCCTCCCTCTTGGAGCTCCTGGCTCCCCCCACCCTGAGTCTCCCCCCTCTCCTGGGGGAGGGACCTGGGGGCAGCCCCCCAGCAACCGTGATGCCTGGGGGCTCCTGGGCACTGTCTTGACCCTACACTTCAGGGTGGGGTGTGGTTGTCTGGGGTCCTGGGGAGCAGAGGGAGTGGTGACAGTAGGGCTTGTCAGTGCTGGCTGCTGCGTCCCCTGCCGGTGGGAATACCCAGAAACTGCCCCCCTGCACTCCGGGGAAGGGAGGGGGTGCAGCCCAGTTTTGGGGGAAAGGGGCAGTTGTGGGGCAAGTCGGGGTGAAATGGGGGAGCTGGCGATGACTCCGTGTGCGGGGTGTAGGGGAAGCAGGGTGTGACAGGGGACAGAGGAAGGGAGGGAGGGGAGAGTCTGGGTTGAAGGTGGGGGTTGGCTCAGTGCGGGGGATCATAGAAGAGAGGGAGGTGACAGCTTTGGGGTGAAAGTGTGGGGGGGCAGTAGCAGGGAGATTGAGGAGAGCCTTTGTTAGGGGGTTAGTTGTGTGGGATGGGGACAACAGGAGGGACGGGGGAAAGGGGAGAGCTCAGGTGTGAAGATTGGGGTAGGAGCTTGAGGCTGGATTGTGGTAGCCTTTGTGGTAAAGTGTGTGTTTCCCCTCAGTGGCTCTTTCTCCCTGCAAAAGATGGGCACCAGCAATTTTCCTCCCCACGCTGCACCCCAAAGTTTTGTAAACATTATTGTACCAAAGTAGAAAATACCACTATCAAAAAATGTGATGGGGAGATGCAAGTTCGACAACACTGACTGCTACGTCCAGGCTTAATATGGCTCATAAGTGTGCTAATTAAGCCCTTGTGTTCAGGGCCCCAAGCAGGCCCTGAGTGTTTAAAATGTAAGCAGAGTCAGAATGAGCTCTACCCTGACATCTGGTGGTGAGCTGTGGAAAAGGACTTCAGGGGCTGATCTTGTTTGCATGGGCACACCCACCCTGTCTAGCATGATGGGACTGCCTGCCAAATGGTCACTTTGGCTGCTGTGGGACCCCCAGTCTCTTTGTTATGGGGGCAGGAGTAATAAAGTGTTGTTATCCTGGTTATGTGAATCAAGGACAGTAGACGTATACTTGGCATTTTAGGATGGAGGGAATCGCCCTCACCTAAGCATCAGTCACCAGGCAAGGGACATGGGTTCCAAAACCCAAGGAAGTGAGAAAAGGTGGGTTTAGATATGTGTATCTGGTTGTGTGGGTCCTCTGAAGGTTCTAGATACCACTGTGATCTTTGTTCTCCACTCTGTAATAAGAGCTAAGTTTGATTCTATTAGGAGTCTTGTTATGTGCTACAGGGCTGAAATCAGTAATACCTGGATGTAAGCATTAGACCTGCTTTGGGCTAGTGGTGCCAGTGAGGCTCTGCTAATACCAGCTAAACTTGATAAAGTGCAGAAGTTGCTGAGAGCTGCCATACTTGAGAGCTGTGTTAAGTTCGGAGAAGCCAGAAGACAAGTTGGTGGAGTGGGCAGCTGGTGGAGAGTGCAGCAGAACCCTATAGAGAGACAGTGGAGCATATAAGATGCCCCAATATCTCTCCCGTTTCCACCCAGGCTGTGAGGTAAATTCTGCAGAGGAACTTCTGAACTCTGAGGCTGCACTGACCAAGGACAGAAACTGTGGGAGGGGGTGACTTTGGGTTGCTGGACTTAAGGCCCTGAGGGGAAAAGGACACTGCCAAACTTACTTGGGGGGTGGGTCTTTTGCTCATGGTTTGTGTTATGAATCCTTTTTGTCGAGTTTCCCCAATGTAATGCTGCATTGTTTTCCTCCTTTATTAAAAGGCTTTTGCTACACTCAGACCCCGTGCTTGCGAGAGGGGAAGTATTGCCTCTTAGAGGTGCCCGGGGGGTGGTATGTAATTGTCCCAGGTCACTGGGTGGGGGCTCGAGCTGGGTTTGCATGGTGTTATTGAAACAGAACCCCTAGATACTGAACCCGGCCCTTGTTGCTGCCAACTCTGACAGGCAGAAGGGTTACAAAAGAAAAAAGACAAAACTAACAAACAACCTCCTCCCACACAAACCAAATTCAATGGTATTCTGGGTACATTGATGTTAGCTCAGTTTGTTCTCTCTGGGGTGAGTGGAGGTCTCAGTGTGGCTTCAAATATCTTATTTTCTTTTTGAATAAATGTTTTCATCCCCATCCCGGCAATATCACATTTACTGTGGCATCAGTGGTGCTGTCACGCCAGGCCCACACTTGGAAGGGGCCCATCACAACCACAATACGTTTGGCACCGGGCCCACAAAAAGTTAATCCGGCCCTAGCTCTGTCAGCACACGCAGCGTAGTGTGAACATGCACTACCGATGTTGTTATAATGCTTTTTGGTCGTCGATAATATTTTTGTCGACAAAACTCTAGTGTAGACAAGGCCTGCGTTCGCAAGGTGAAGGAATTGGAGAATCTTAAATCGCTCAGACAGCCCCGTCTGATTTACAGGGAGCTTGGGACAGTCCCAAGAGTCAGTTTGGAGCCTGCATTTTCATCTGACTCTGATGGAAACCGAAAGTAAGAGGCTGAGCTGCCCCTTTCCCAGAAATGGGAGATAGTCAGGAAGCGGGCCTGGCTCTCAGTCAGCAAACCAAACCCTGGCAGACCTTAATTTGTGCATGGCAGCACAGATGAGGGACCGGCATTTGGAGTTGTTTAGCCTGGTGTCCATCCAACAGCCGCGCGAAAGCTTCTCTCCCCCCACAACAGAAGATGGGTCCATACAAAGTGGAGCTCTGCTGTGGGTCGCTGCTCTGCTGCCCTCCCTGTACCGAGGCCAGGGGGAAACTGACCACCAGGGACAGAGCTCCTGGCGTCACCTCCCCACCCCACCCCCAACGTTCCTCTGGGGGGAGGAAGCAGGACCAACTGCCAGGGAGAAATCTAGGTGCCTCCCCACACGTT
>NW_020680659.1:0-2038 GCF_002925995.2 Terrapene triunguis
TCACCCCCACTGAGCCACACTGTTAAACCCCAATCTAATAGAAAGGCTGGGAAGTCTCCAAGTTCATAAAAAGAAACAGACAAAAAATAGAAAAAGGAACAAAACGTTTCTAAGATTATAAGGGGTTGGGTGTCTGCACCTCTCTGTCTTTGGATTCACCTGGAGTAGGAACTGTAGCTGCAGTTTAGGAACCAGGTAATGGTATAGATGGTCCAGCACTTTGGGCTAGCAGGCTTTTCAGGTACAGGGAGACAAGTGAAGGCTGCATAGCCTGTAGACATTGTGCTTCATTCCCCAGAGGGGATCAGTCTTGGGATCCTGGCAGTCAGTCTCTCTGAGGCTATATCTACACTGGCAGAGTTATAGCACTGGGAGTTACAGTGCTGCTCAGAGAGCGCTGAAGAGAAACCGCTATTGTGTGTTCACACTGTCAGCTGCCTGCGCAATAGTGTGTTCACACTAGCGGCACTTGCAGCGGTATTCCGAGCAGTGCACTCAGTATCCCACTGAGCATCTCTTCCTCTTATGGCGCTAAGAGTTGTGGGATGGCGGAGGGGGTCACGGGGCATCCCGGGTCCTGTCCCCATGCCCCATGATGCATTGCTTCACATCCCAGCAATCCCTGTGCTTCCGTTCACATTTGGTGCCATCTTTCAATGGTTGGTGTACTGCGCATTCTGCCTCTTCGGGCAGCAGGAATGGATCCCGCACTGTTGACCAATATGCTGCTCCCTCTTATTAACACATCACAAGTGGCAGTGGAGTTATTCCTTAAACTACAAAGGCAAGAGGAGTTCAATATTGATCACACCACGTGTAGTAGCTATGACACGAGATTGCTTATGGCATTCACGGAGGTGCTGACCACAGTAGAACGTCGCTTTTGGCCTTGGGAAACAAGCACTGAGTGGTAGGATCACATTGTCATGCACATCTTGGATGACGAACAGTGGCTGCAGAACTTTCGGATGAGGAAAGACACATTCATGGGACTCTGTGATGAGCTTGCCCCAACCCTGCAGTGCAAGGACACGAGAACGAGAGCTACCCTGTTATTGGAGAAGTGCGTGGCAGTTGCAATGTGGAAGCTGGCTACTCCAGACTGCTACCAATCGGTCACTAATCAGTTTGAGGTGGGAAAGTCGACCATTGGACATGTGTTGACAAAAGTGTGCAGGGCTCTTAATTACATCCTGCTCCGGAAGACTGACTCTGGGCAGCGTGTACGACATTCTGGACTGCTTTGCACAAATAGGCTTCCCTAACTGCAGAGGGGCAATAGATGGCACACATATTCCAATTCTGGCACCATACCAGTCATGGAGTACATAAATCAGAAGGGGTACTTCTCTGTGGTTCTCCAGGCACTTGTGGATCACCCTAGGCATTTCATGGACATTAATGCAGGCTGGCGCGGTAAGGTGCATCTTTTGGAACACTGGCCTGTTCAGGAAGCTGGAAGCAGAGACTTTCTTCCCAGACCAGAAGATCACTGTAGGGGAAGTCAAAATGCCCATTGTGATCCTGAGAGACTCTGCCTACCCCTTAGTGCCATGGCTTATGAAGCCATACATGGGGAACCTTAACAACAGCAAGGAGCAGTTCAACAACAGGCTGAACAAGTGCAGAATGACTGTTGAGTGTGTTTTTGGCCATTTATTGTGAAGGGAAGGGTGAAAGCTTCACTCAGGGCTGGACCACTGATGCTCAGCACCTGGAGGCTGAATTTGAACAGCTGGAGACCAGAGCTATTAGAGGGGCAGAGCGCGGGGCCATAAGGATCAGGGATACCTTGAGGCAGCAATTTGAAGCTGAAAGCCACTAATATTTGTTGCTATGTACAGCAGTGCAGTGCTTGTAAAGCTAGGAGGGTATTGTGATTGGTGGAGACAATGCAGTATGAAGGTTTAAGAAAATTCCCTGTTGCTTTGCAGGGTTCTGTTTGCTTTCAGTTAATGGATTGCTTTCAAACCGAAAAAGACGGTTACTCACCGTTGTAACTGTTGTTCTTCGAGATGTGTTGCTCATATCCATTCCA
>NW_020680660.1:0-3877 GCF_002925995.2 Terrapene triunguis
TCCTCCAATATGCTATAAAAACTCCAGGGGGGTTGAAAATATTTACCCTGAATCCAACAATCGATCCCCTGCTCGCCTGTCTCCCATTCTCATCCTCAGCGTTGCCTGCGGTGGCCCATGACTCCAACCCCTCCGGTGTCCATGGGGCTCGGGGGTGGCATGGCATCACTGCAGAGGATAGCGTGCAGCTCCTTGTAAAAATGGCATGTCTGTGCAGCCGCACCAGAGCGACTGCTGGCCTCCCTCGCCTCCTGGTACGCCTGGCGCAGCTCCGTGGTTTTCATGTGGCAGAGCTGCGGGCCCCTCTTGTAGCCCTTCTCCCCCACGCTCCGAGCAATCTGCTCATAGACGTCCACATTTCTAAGGCTGGATCGGAGCCAGGCCTGCACAGCCTCTTCTCCCCACGGACCCAGGAGATCCAACACCTCCTGTGCAGTGCAGGCAGCAGAGCGCTGGGAGCCTGTAGCCGGCCTGCTCAGCTGGGCAGGTGCTAGGGGAGCTCTCCATGCAGAGCAAGCAGGAAATGGCATTTCAAAAATTCCCAGTCCTGAAACAGGAGGGGCTTGTTCCTGTGTACCTGGCTGCTGGGCAGCGGAGTTCAAAACAGTAACCAGAGTGGGTCACAATGGGGCATTGTGGGACACCTCCTGGAGGACACTTAAGCTGATGTGGGCAATGCAGCGTCTACACTGCCACTGTGTTGACCTATGTTGACATAAGTGCTGCACCTCTCTTGGAGGTGGAGCTATTCAGTCGATGTAGCAGGCGAGTTATGTCGATGGGATGAACACTGTAGTATGGACGCTGACATTATTAGGTTGGCATAAGCTGCCAGACTTCAACCTAACTCTGTAGTGTAGACCAGGCCTTAGTTGCTTAAGTCCCTTTGTGAATCTGAACCTTTCTTTTAATGTTGTTCAAATCCTTTCTCTTTCCAGTTCAGTAAACTGGAGGCTTGTGTAAAGAGTAGGGGGGAAATGACACCCAATGAAATCCATTTATTGGCTTTCAGGGGCACAGTTTTAAGGTATGATCTCAGAGGCTGAAGAGAAAAGAAAGGAAAGATTTTCTCTGAAAGAATAAATGAACATGGAGATCGGGGTCTTGTTATCAGCATCGTAAAGTGCCATTCGCCCCGATAAACCCTGATCTTTGTGAGTCTTATGCTCACAGTCACAGAGGTCCGTGGGGAGGTGAGAGCCTGGAATTGGTTCCAGCAGAACCATCCCTTTCTCTACACCCATGTTCTGGCCACACCAATGGGCCGGCTCGGCGGCTTTCCCCATTCCCCACCTCCACCTCCCAGTGATGTTTCCCTGCCAGGAATCCTTCAGAGCCCAGCGCACACAGCACAATTAAATCTCTCGGAATTGTTGGGCAGGTCCTGTAGTGTGTGTTCATGTCTAAAACTTTTCTGATCTGCGACAGGTTAAGGTGAGGGTGAGCTGTTCCTGGATCCCATGCAACCTCTGCTGGGGACACAAACTCCCTATGCAGTAAACACTGGGCGTTCCCCACGCCCTGGAAGAGACTCACATTTGCTGAGCTGGAATCAGTCCATTGTTAAAGTTACAGCCCCTGCAGGCTATGGTAAGACATGTAACCCAGCATGTACACCTAGTTGAGCTGGTAGGTTCATTTCCAAAGGCCGAGGGGTTCAGTGATTGAGTTGTGGGTCTGCTGTATTAGACAGAGACCTGGCATTAAGGTGTACATTTGTAACGCATGCAGCCCACGGGCAGCGTGTTTGAGACCCCTGCAGTAGAGCAATTTGGCAAGGGGTGTGGTAGAGTCTCTGTCACTGATAAGTTTTAAATCAAGATTTGGAAATAATAAATCAAAATGATGCTCTAGAAATTGTTTGGGGTAAGTTCCGTGGCCTATGTGACACAGGAGACTAGAAAAATCAGTCTAGAAGATCACAGTGGCCCCTTCTGGCCTTGGAATTTACAAATCATCTTCCCAGCTTTGTCTGAGTTCACCTTCTGCATCCTCTCTGATCACATCTGCAAAAAGGGGGTAGTGATGACGGGTATCTCCCCAAGGGTGCGATGCCTCAGCCAATACAAACTGCTGAGAAGCCACAGCAGAAGAGATTGAGTTCTTCTGCCTTCCAGCCTGTAGGCTACAGGGTGTGCTGGAAGTCTCCCTCAACCAGCCATGAACAGGATTCTGCTGGTATTTCATACCTAGCCCACAGCGTTTTAAAAATAGCTCATGTTGGGAGGGGCTGTTGACCAAATGACTCCAGCTTTGTACTCCTGACTCTACCCTATGCCCTCAGGTGGCGTATCAGGTTTCTAGCCAATCAGACTGTGAATGTGACTTTAAAGAAAAAGGGAGCATTTGGTTTGGGAACAAAATGCTGCTGCAACACAATGGTGCGGCTAAGTGCCACCCCATAATATTACTGCAGTTGATAATGTGAGTTGGCTATTTTATTGCCAGTTTCCTTCTGTTCCTTGGCAGCTGGAAGTTGCTAATGGATTTCTTTCACAGCGAGGATGGTGTTGCTTTTTTCTTGCCCGGGAAAGCATCGCTTGATTCTTTGATTTTATTTACTCATTCCTCAAGCTTTGCTTTTAGAGCTTTCGCTTAAAGTTACCCAGCGGCTTTTCTTCAAGCCCCTTCAAGGGATTTGCTCGTGGGTCTGTCTAATGTTTCAGGACAGAGCCGTACAGATCTAATACCCTTGGGACAAAGCCCAAGCCCAGAAGACTGAAATAAACTTTATTCTGTGAATTTACTCATCTGAATCTACAGCATCCAAATAACCAAACAGAGCAAAATAGGAGCATTGAGCTAGGGAACTGGAGGGAGAGGGAAACACCACTATGTTTTTTATATTCATAAGAAAAGAGCAGAGGACTTCGATGGATGACCCTAAGTGAGTCAGAACTTAGGCCAGGTCTACACTATAAACTTCCACTGGTAGAACTATATCCACACCCCTCAGTGACACAGTCGTACCGACTGAACTCCTGGTGTAGACAGTGGTACGTTGACGGGGGAGCTTCTCCCCTGGACATAGCTACCGCCTCTCACAGAGGTGGATTAACTACACGGATGGGAGAAGCTCTCCTGTCAGCGTAGGAGTGTCTTCACTTAAGCATTACAGTGGCGCATTACAGTATAGACCTGCCCTAAGACAGGCAGGCTCTGCTGTGACCCTGGGAGTGGCTCCTGGTGTCTGCTGGTTGGCCAGTTCGTGTGTGTCTGGAAGATCCCAGAGTTACAGAGACAGGCATGTAAGAGGGTTGAAAAACTCCTTTCACCAGTATAATGCTGAGTAAGTCAGTCTTGTTTTCCCTCACCATTCTATTGTGAGTCTCGCAGCACTCGGTGTTTTTCTTAAAAGTCCCAGCTGCTGGAGTAGATAGATTGCAAGGGAGCTCAGATTATATTACAGATACATTTCCAGCCTTCATGTTTGTGTAGCAAAGATTGAAAACCGGAAACAAGAACACCCTGAAAGCTGGGAAACTAGAAGACAAAGAAAAATAACACAACATTTAAAAAGATGTTTAAGCCAATCTCCTGATTTTGGGGAGCCTGACACAGTTTTTGAATGCTTGAGGCTGGCAAGACTGTGATTAGAATGGCAAAGTGTGATAGCTGTAATGTATATATTACCTGTGTCTTTGCTCTATTTTAGATATCTCATATCGAGTGATCCCTGCTGCTCTGTCACAGGTCTTAATGGTATGCCTGCCAGTGACCACGTACTGCCATGCCTACCCGTAACCGTCTCAGAAATTCAACACGCCGGCTCCCAAAGAAGGGGATGATCTTCCCAGTGAAAGAGGATGTGAAAGTAAAGATTGGTTCTGTGCCAGAAGATGTAATGTCATAAAATGTAACTTTCTCCCCTTCATAA